>NC_028639.1:3416301-3461467 GCF_001406875.1 Solanum pennellii | reverse complement strand
ATAAAAGCAGATAGAAGAAAGCATATTTCGTCAAGATTTTTCTACACTCATGGGATCCCAAGAATAGTGATATCAACATGCAAGAGGTATGTTCAAGTAACATTATTGTTGATTTATTCATCAAGTCTTTACCAACTATAACTTTCAAGAAGATGGTGCACAAGCTTGGAAAACGAAGATTCTAGTCTCTGAATTGATGTTGTCATTAGGGAGAGTTAATACGCGATGTACTCTTTTTTCCTCACAAGGTTTTGTCCCACTGGGTTTACCTTGTAAGGTTTTTAATGAGGCCTCCATAATGCGTATTATTAGATATGTGTACTCTTTTTCCTTCACTAGATTTTTTCCCACTGGGTTTTATCTAGTAAGGTTTTAACGAGGCACATAATCTACCGACATTCAAGGGGGAGTGTTATAAACAATTTGTATTATAGTGAATGTCTAATTATGTGGAGTCCTTGTAGGATATGGTTAGGAATCCTACTTGGGGACCAAGTAAGGTTTTCCGTATAAATAAAGGGTTTTCCTTCATTGTAAATAAGATTTGAGAAAGATCTATGAATCCTGAATATTCATCAAGAGAAATAACAAGTTTTCTCTTCTTTTCTCTCTAGTTTCTTCTTCTTATTCTATAGTTTTATAACAAATCTAATAAATTTTTAAATACTTAAAAAAATAATATTGATAAATATATAGTTAAAGAGACTAAAATTTTGATAAATATACGAGTAAAGAGAATAACTTTGATAAATTTTTAAATAATTGAAGGACTATAGTCTATATCCAACAAAAATATAATAAAATGTGGTAATTTTAGACATATACTTAAGATCAAGGGGACTATTTATGAAATTTTCTCTCCAATCTTCTAAGTAGTCCGTCAAAGTCCAGAAGCATCCCATCAACGGCAAGAGGGAAAATCTGAAAATACAAATATTCTTCCGGTGAACACCCACCCATCGTCTCTGCTTCAGTTCTCCCGCCGGCGATATCTAATTCCCGAGAGGAAGGTTGGGTGAAAACCTCGTCATTTGCATAGAAAGAAAATGGTAACAACTTCAGTTGTCAACACATACCCACTGTCCAGCTATACATTTGGTACCAAGGAGCCCAAAATGGAAAAAGACACCTCCGTCGCCGATCGCCTTGCTCGTATGAAAGTCAAGTATAGTTTCTTCTATTTTTCGTTTACTTTTTTGTAATTGAAATTCTCATTGATTCTTCCAGGTAGTTAAGTAGATCAAAGTTCCTTAAACCCTAGGTAAAACCCTTCCGAAACTGGATCACACTGGTCATTGCTAGTATTTAGGTTACTACACTTAAGCCGCTATAAAAAAGTTTCTCCTTTTTTGGAATTTAACAACCTGTTGTTTGTGATTGGTTTTGCAGCTATACGAAGGAGGGCATGAGGACTAGCGTTGAAGGAATTCTATTGGTATGCTTTTGCATCCTCTATTTCAACTTATATTATGCTCCTGTTTCCATCTTAGCAAAATGATCATCTTCTGGTCTTACCTTGTTCAGTTTGATCTAAATTGTTACTATTTTTGTTTGTTTTGCCACATCTAGTTGCTAGAACTCATTAGCTGTTGTTAAGCTGCAATAAATTAGATCCAAATATGTTTGATTCGAATATTGGTTTTGATGCAGTGAATGTGCTTTTTAGTTTAGTTGATATTAAGATCTTTTTTCCTAGTTTAGTCTAATTTTTTCTCCGACATGAGTCATGATTGTCATCACGTGTAGAAAAAGGGAGCGTTCGGCACTCTCAAAGCTCTTGCACAATGCAATTGTTTGCATAAGATTTTTGAGATGTATGTCTAAGCAAATATCCATGCTTGAAGTGTATGATTCTTCCATGATCTTTCCAAGATTTTCTTTGTCTAAGAAAACAAGAGTCAGAATTGAAACTAAATTTCCACTCTGTTTTGTAATATTTCTTCATTTTCACGAGCTGCCATTTTTGTAGCTCCTTTGTGGTAAATATCATGTACTTTCAAATCTGTTTCCTGTGTTGTAGAAAAAATCTTTACATGTATTTATCCATGAATAGTTACATTTCATCACATCAGTTCAACAACCAATCAAAGTTACCAGTTCCAAAACAACAACTACCGCTCATAAGAATTCGCTATCATGATAGTTGCTTTTCCATTTCTTCAGGTGCTCTTGGCCTCTTTATAAGCATAACCATTCTAAAGGGGAGTAGACTGATTCAGTAGACCTCTCTCTCCCTCTC
This sequence comes from Solanum pennellii, assembly GCF_001406875.1. Classification (NCBI taxonomy): domain Eukaryota; kingdom Viridiplantae; phylum Streptophyta; class Magnoliopsida; order Solanales; family Solanaceae; genus Solanum; species Solanum pennellii. The sequence continues at coordinate 3,459,228 of NC_028639.1, read as the reverse complement.
TAGTTTCATTTACCATCTTCGAATCTTCTGACAAATATTTCATTATAATCTCATAGATGTTACTCCCTTCATTTAGAAAAGAATTGAGGGGGGGAGGGGGGGGGGTCTAGAGCACCAAGACCAAACTTCTAATTTTCAGTTTAAATTCAAACATCAATTTCTTACTCTTATTGAAATAAATTTTGATATTTAGAAATTATATTAAAAGGTAGTGTAGGTTACATATTTATTTATTTGAAAATTAAACAATGCACAAAAAGGTTGTGGTCTAGGACAAAGCTGAATGATTTCCTAAATGCCAAGTATCATATAAAGTGGAATATAGGAGGAGTACGTGGAGAAGTTCTCTCAGGAGAGAGGTTAAGTAAATAGTGAAGCGATATAAATTTCTCAATGAGTTCAGTTCAATTGGGGAAAAAGATCTTTTTAGGAAAACTGTTTTTTTATAAGACTTAATGGGGAGAAGAAGAATCAAATGTCTTTACTTGGAGTTCTTCCGCTTTGTTCGTTGGATTGGACTGTGGTTACTGGACATTGACCTTTGTTTCTTCAACTGTCTTAGTCAGTACAGCTATTAACTGAGGACACTTTATTCATTGAACTGGCTTCCATTTAATGTCTTATATAGCTTGCTTCTTCATCATCTTTAGCTATTTACTGAAAATGTTTATAATAAGAGAAGTTACATAGAATACTACTCCATATAGTGTTCCTTATCTGTAAAAAGGAAAGGAAATTAGAAACTCTCTATGTAGTGTTACAGTTCCTGGTTTCAGATGTATGAAAAGTTGGGTACTAGACATTTAATTTTAGGCCGATTACATACCTAGAACTTTTAAAGCTGCTGGAGATCTGTTCACTTTAGAGGATACTGGGTCAGGGTGCTTGCAGATGATAAAATGTCGCAGAATTAGGATTTACAACATTAAGAAACAAGTAATGGAGAAATTCACGAGATGAGAGATCTCAACTATAAGAAGAAGAGAGTGTCAGATAGAACAAATGCTCTCATTTCTTACAAGAGAAACTTCTATGTCTTGAACTACTTGGAAGATGTCCTAGTTCAGCCTGATTATTGAACTCCTAATTCTGATCAAAAGATGTCCACACAAAACTGATTAACTTTTAACATATTTCAAATGGAAAAAAAATGGGTCAGACCAACAGCCAGTCTTCTTGGCAATTATTGAAAGTTGAAACAGGGAAAAGCTATTTAAAGGCTTTGCTAATATTAAGCTTACCCCCAAAAAAAAGCCCTGTTAATATAAAGGGAGAGGTGGCTGGTATCTTGTGGACGGTTATCATTTTTTTTAAGCCTTACCCAAAAAAAAAAGGTTATGTTAATATAAGGGAGATCAATTTCCTCAGCATTTATAGAGCTATGATTTATGAGTCGTAAGCTACTAACTAGTTTCGATTACATTACTACATGTGTGCTCATGTTTTCTTCTTCAACTAGACCTTTATTTTCTGTTCAACAGTCACATTACATATATCACCCATCTCAACAATCAGCTTAATCCCTGCTTCCTTACAACTTTGTTCTATTCGATCAATGGCTCTCAAGCTCTCTTAATGGGAGGAAAAATAATAGGCCTCAAGCAACTTAGGTTTCAACTGTATTTTGAACTGTTTATAGTTGTAAGAGGAGTAGGTTGTTTCTTCTTTCAGTTGTTTCAAAAGATAATTCATACAAAATCTATTTTAATACAAGAAGTTATCTTGTAAGGCTTTCTAATGTTGGTATACTTCTTGTACGGGCAAGTTTTTGCCCTTCTCTAATGAAATTTGGTACTCTATAAAAAAAAATACAAGAGGGGATATATACCTAGTAATTGACTAAATTTGGCACAAATTGTTCAAGTCGGTTAGTTAGAAGTAGATGATTAGGTGGCTTTCATAAGAAACCATGTATGTGATATTTTCTACTTTTCGGTATACTTCTTGTATATGGGCTAGTTAATGCCGTTTGTTAATAGCATTCTTACTTCAAAACAAAAAAGGCTGGTTTTGTAATTTTGGAGTTGGATTTGACGTGTAAATCCTCTGGTTTGGATTCACAGGTACAAGAACACAATCATCCTCACATTCTTCTATTGCAAATTGGGAACACATTCTGCAAACTTCCAGGTGGACGTTTGAAACCAGGAGAGAACGGTATGTTTTTCTTATGATTTTCACTGGATTTCACAATTTTTTTTCTAAGCTTCGACACGGGATACTAGCATTTCTGCTTTCTATTTTTCTTTTTGTGCAGAAATCGAAGGTTTGAAAAGGAAACTGTCTAGTAAACTTGCAGCTAATTCTCCTGGCATTCAGCCAAATTGGCAGGTATGCTTGTAAGCGTTGCGCCTTTTGGTGGTTTCTTTTCTTTTAAGTGGGAGAAATATACAACTACATATCCAGTGTAATCCCACAAGTGGGGTCTGGGGAAGGTCGTGTGTATGCAAACCACTCCTACCTTGTGAAACTAGGGAGGCTGATTTCAACAACCCTTGACTCAAGTAAAACAATTCTAAGCAGGTGATGAAAAGGACATATAGGAGTAAAAAAGCCATGATAAATTAATAGAGAAAAGAACAATAGAGACAACAAATAATTTGATAATCGAAGAAAGGGAAACAGCAAGTGGTAATAAAGAATCGCAAAATAAGATATAAGAAAAGTAGTAATAGTATTACGGGTGAGAAAACTAGACAACGCTCGACTACCTACTAGCCTTCTATCCCGATTCCTAGCCTCCATACCCTCCTATCCAGGGCCATGTCCTCGGTAAGCTGTAGGTGAGTCATGTCATGTCTAATCACTTCTCTAGAATACTTCATCAGCCTACCTATACCTCTCTTCATACCCACCATAGTCAATCTTTCACACCTTACACCTTACACCTTACACCTTGCACCTTGCACGTTGCACGTTGCACCTTACTGGGGCCAATAGAGCATCTCTTTTTTGCTTACTTAAACCACCTTAGTCTTGCTCCCTCATCGTCCACAAGAGGCTACTCTCGCCTTGACCTAAATATCCTTGTTCTTATCATATATCTCTCAGTATGCATCCTCATTTTCGCTACTCTCTTCTTCTAGATGAACATAGCTGGTCTAATCACCACCTTTGTAAAACTTACATTTAAGTCGTGGAGGCACATTCCTTTCACACAACACACCAAATGCCAGCCTTCATTTCGTCCACCTTTTTTTTTTCTTTTTGAACCTGGTAATTTTAGTCTATATCTCCACAAGTATACTTCAACAAAAGTGCAGTTCCCCTTCAAAAAGTATTACAACTTACCGAGTAAACATTCTTAATATATATTGTTTACCCCAAAAATAGAGAGCTATGCAATTCATCTTGATCTTCTGTAAGCTATTTAGCCATTTTTTAAAACTTCTGTTGTTTTTCTTTCCAAATTGTCCAAAAAATACATGCTGGGACCTCTTCTCCTTATCAAAAGCATTGCCATCTCTATTCCGGCTGCTTAGTACTCCTTTAATGCTCTTTGGTTTCACCTATCTTATCCCCTTCTGTCAAATGAACATCTGTCCTTGTACAATGCAAAAAAAGATGGTTAATTGTCTCAACATGTTCTCCACTTAAAGTACATGTAGAAACTAACTCAACATGTTCTCCACATAAAGTACATGTAGAAACTAACTTATAACCTCTTTTCTTTAGATTTTAATGAGTCAAAACTACTTCTTTTGTCAATAACAACATGAAGGTCTTTTGGTTTCCATATCATCTTCCATGGCCATTCTGTCTCCTGTCCAATGTTCTTGTTGAGTTCCTTATAAATTGAATTTATTGAGAATTGATCTTTGGTATCATTCTGCCAAAACCAATAAGTCCTTCTTTTCAGTGAGGTTGCTGAAATAACCTACTGAGGTTGCTGAATTGAATTTTTGCCACTTTGTCTATCTCCCAGTCATGAAAGTTCCTCCTTAAGAACAAACTCCATCCTTGTCCAGTCCACATTGTAGCCACAGTGGCTTGTTGATGTTCGCACAAAATGAACAATTCAGGATGCAACTATTTCATAGGGACAGACCTATTCCACTTGTCCTACTCTCTCCTAAAGTAGAGCCTTTCATCAAAATAAGTCTCTGCTTCTGATTACCCACAGGTTCAAAGGCCCCAACCTCTGTTTTCTCTTTCTCTACTCTGAAAGTGACCGAAACGTCCAGCTTGTAGGTTTTAGTGATCTCGTATGATTTGAAACCAACATTGTAGTATATGTTGTTTTCCCCTAGTGCATTAACTCCAGCTATCTCCCGGAATAGGACCCCCCAAAAAGGAAAGATCTAAAGTTGACTGAAGGCAGGATAAGAAAAAGCTCTTCTCGATCTGAGTGCCTGGAAGCATTTTTTCAGTTCCTTTTTTTTTTATTCAAATCCAAGATTTGTTGTAGCATAATGTTTAGTTCATTCACCTTACTTAAATGCGATGTGTAACATCATTGTCAGTCTCCTCATTTCTTTTGATTATTGACCCAAGATACTTGAAACTCCCTTTGTTGGGGATGACTTCTGTATCAGTCCTCATTTCTGCATCTGCTATGTGACTCTCGTCACTAATCTTGTACTTCCAATACTTTGTCTTACTACTGCTCAACCTAAATCCCTTAGACTCCAGGGTTCGTATCCAACCCTCCAACTTATCATAAACTTAGACGCCAGTCTCTTCGATCAATACTATGTTATCTGCAAATAACATACACCATGACATCTCCCCTTGAATATGTTTTGTCAATTCATTCATCACCAAAGCAAATAAGAACAGGCTCAGAGTTGATCCATGATGCAACCCCATTATTATCAGGAAGTATTGTGAGTCTTTTCCCACTGTCATATGCGGAAGATATAGGGGAAAAAAGGGTGGGGTGTAGGGCACCCATGGCTTATAGCTGTAAGAGTGCAACACATGATAGGTGAATTAGCCCTATGTCATGATCTCGAACTCTGTCGCTTGCAAACACCTTGTATGAAAGTGGAGAAGCGTAGATGGGTGGGGCATCTCTATTGAGTTTCGGCCCATACGACAGTTGTTCCTTGGGGAGTCCTCGGTGGTTTAAACATAAAGTAGGTGGGCTGAAGGTATTTTTATTTACTGAGTTTTGCATCATATGACAGTCGTCCCTTGGGGAGTCCTCAGTGGTTCAAATCTAAAGCAGGTGGGCTGAAGGTATTTTTATCTACCGAGTTTCGCATCATATGACAGTCGTCCCTTGGGGAGTCCTCATTGGTTTAAATCTAAAGTAGGTGGGCTGAAGGTATTTAACATTCTCCATTTCATGACTGTTTATTCAAACCATATATCTTATGATGTGGTAGAAATGGAATTAGGATGATCGCGGGCATCTGTGGAATGGTATAAATGTGAACAGCGAACCGTAACTTGATTTTGCATCCGAAAACTGGTCGCCTATCATTTCTGTTTGATTTAGCAGCTACACAAATAGCATAAAAAATTATTTTACTGGACTCGTTGTTGACCTGTTCTGTCTGAAAAAGATTGTTCTCTCTAAGTGTCTAGGTGCATTATGCAAGAGAATTCTGTTTTTAAATACGCAACAAATCTGATTAAAGTCGAGATTACATTGTCATGGCTGTGAGTCAGTTAATGTGTTATTTTTTTAATGGAGAATAGTTGGTCTCGTTGTTGTTGACCTGTTTCGTCTGAAAAATACCATCCTCTGTAAGTGGCTAAGTGCATTATGCAAGCAGATTTTGTTTTTAAATACTTTTACTCTCTTTACAAGCTTTCATAGCTTCCTGTAAGGTAATGTTTATCAACCCATTGATAGTTATTCAAGTTTTTTTTATCTATTTTTCTTCTCTTATACTAGATAATGCCTTTTGCTGTGATCTGGCTTCTCCAATGCAGGTAGGTGAGTGTGTGGCCATCTGGTGGAGGCCAAATTTTGAAACCATAATGTATCCATATTGTCCTCCACACATAACAAAACCCAAGGTACAGTATCATAAAAGTTTTTTTAATATGCCTAATCGCGTCTCTTTTTTTTTTTTTTTTTGGGGGGGGGGTTACCATTTTCTTTCTATGCCGCACCTGTGTCTGATTCTCCAAAAATACACTACTTTTGGCGAATCCCACACGCACCCCTTGACATTATTGAAAGAGTCTGAGCAACATAGAAAATGGGTCATCTAACTTGCCAAGTTCTATGATTTATTTCTATGTGTGTTCTGTTAAGTATCTAATGCACTTCTTCTGCTTTATTATCATTATATTTAAAATATCAAACAAAAAAGGTCCTTTTGAAATTTCTTTGACAAAGTTTCTCATAGGTCTATTTGGGGTACATGTCAGCCCAGTTTTAGATGAGTTGAATTGGGTGGGCAAAGGCTGAGTCAAAAAATGAGTCATCTTTTTATGGGCTAATTTTCCCGCCCCTAATTTTAATAACGAAATCAAAGATAAATCACCATATTATTCCAAGTAGAGCCTTCCGTTTGGTCATGCGATATGAAATCATGATATGGGATTATGAAATGAAGTTGAAGTTTTGTTTGGACATACGATTTGAACTTTTTATGTTTTCTCATAAACATAAAAACTCCATAAGTTATAAAAACTATCAAAATTGTCCCAATTGTTTATACAATCTTACCAAATAAACAGAAGTTATTTAAAATCACATTAAATAAAACTATTCTAAAAATACAACATTTATTGATCAAACCTTAATTTAATTTTAAAAAAAATTGAACTGAAGTTGTAGTGTTCAAGTTGTTAGTAGCTGAGGAAATTATTTTTGCAATTAATGCTACTGTGATTAGTCTTGTCCACTCAATATAATGATATCATTATTCAATAAATTTGATTTAAAAAATAATGAATTTGGTGAATATAAATGGTAAACTAAGAAGTGATTTGAACGGAAAATAATTTTATATTGGAGAGAATAATCGTTATATGAGATATAAACGGTTTAAAAAGTAATCATATGAATTATAAATTTGATTTATTTATGAAGCAAATGACTAGTGTGTGTGTGTGTGTGTGTGTGTGTGTGTGTGTGTGTGTATATATATATATATATATAATCAAATGTGGGGGTTATTTTTACAAAATATAAACTTGTGGATCAATTTTTGTATTTGAAAAATCTCATATCATGATTTGAAATTCCCAAATCATGATTTTTGGAGAACTTTTAGATTCTATCTCATGATATGAAGTTATTAGATGAAATCAGCGTGAAATCGCACGTCCAAATGTTGATTTCTTATCTTGAGATGAAATCGCATGGCCAAATGCCTACTTAGTTTCTCTTTTGGTAAGTGATTCTTCTTAATTATTTCCGTGGGCTATGCAGGAGTGTAAGAAGCTCTTTGTTGTTCATCTATCTGAAAGAGAGTACTTTGCTGTCCCAAAAAATCTGAAGCTTCTTGCAGTGCCATTGTTTGAACTTTATGACAATGTTCAGGTATGAATTATAATCATTAATTTCTCTGTTGCATCTTAAGATATTTTCCCAAGTAGAGTGCCTAAAAGTCCTTTAGCAGTCGGTGTTGTGCCGACTGGTGGCCGTCTCATGTGCCCGTAACCCACACCATTTTTTTAAACCATCTTTGATACAGTTTTATCATTTTAATGATTCTATTTTTGACTCATTGCAGAGATATGGACCTGTGATATCCACGATTCCTCAACAGCTTTCCAGGTTCCAGTTCAACATGATCCACCCGTAGATTAGGTTAGGTGGACATTCAGAACCTCCTCCTGGCATACAATCCCAAAAATACATCAATATTTTTACTTGAGGTCCTATATTTTCAGAATGATAACCTTATTTTCTGACGTGATTCTTTCTTTTCCATTAGGCATATCTACCGACTTTCGTGGATATTTGTTTTCAACTAGCTTATTCATGATAGACATAAATTATAGGTGTAATGTTGAAAGCTTTGATTGCCTGTCTGTTGTAATGTACCATAAGTTACAAGTTGCCATGTATTTCTTTCTTTGTTTTTGAATGTTGACATGTTAGATGGAATACCGCTGCGATGTTTCATTTGTTCACTGAGGCTCTCGTACAGAACTGTACTTAGTGATCTCCACAATGGTACCGCCTCTCCGCCTCTTGAGTTTTGAGTTTATACTCAGCATGAGATACACTTCATTTACATCACTCCCTTGAAGACTCCTTTTTTATTGGCTTCAACAGGAAAACATTTGGATACATAAAATTGTCTTAGCATCACGTTTCAATGAAACTAGACTTGTATATTGTATTTTTCCTTTCATTTAAAAGGCTTCATCTTTACTTTATTAAAGTCAAGTGAAATGCATGTACAGATTTGTCAAGGATTGTAATTTAGTTAGTTGCTATGTAATGTAATTTTACAGTTTGAGCCCAACTAAATCTACCATTTACTTCCATGTCAAGGAGCATTGCATTTGACTCATCTTTTTCTTGGGGCTCACTTGGACATGTGATATCTAGTTATTTGAAGTTGAAGTATTGCTTAACCATGCAGTATTGATTTTCTAAAGTTTTTTTTTTAAATGTGAAAGACCCCAAGTTTTTGGAACTACCAAAAAAAAAAAATAATCTTTTTATAATTTTTTATCAAATTAGCAAATCATAATTTATATATAAGATATCAGAATATTTGGAGGCTTCACATTGATAAATCACATATTTTCATATTATTTTTTACAAGTAGATGTCTGCGAATTGCGATTACAAGTTTCTAAATCCATTTAATTTTGTAAAGTAGAAAGTAACAAGTTAGTTTTTAATTTAATCCTTAAGAAAATTTCTTTTATAATTCTTTTTTAATCATATTGTATTACTTTTTGATAAAACTTATGGTAAGTGTTACATGTAAGAAAATTGAAATCATGATATGGGATCCTGGATTCTAAATCATGGTTTTTTTTTTTTTTTGAGAATTAGAAATTAGAAATTAGAGCGTCTTTCATTAAACACAATAGCGTAGGTGTACACTAAGTTACTGTACAGATCGATAATCTCAATAGTTACTAAGTTGTCTCTAAATACAGTTTATTTGCTTCTAGATACATTGTATTCAACGAATGTATCTAGTCTCTTTTTTCTCTCGCTCGACTCTAGATACAATGTATTTCCCTCGAGATACATTTTATATAGCAAATGTATCTCTATCCTCTCGCCTCTCTCCCTCCTCTGTCCCTCTATTTCTTTGTATTTTTGTTTTACTATTTATGTTTTACAATTTCATGTATGTGTATACAAAATCAAATATGCACATATGTATATATCAATTTTATGTATTGATTTATCTAGTGTATATGCACAGTATCCGATGTATCCGTGTATAATCACAACTCACAACTTGGTTCTAAGAGGGCACTGATGCGTCCAATGCATGTAGTGTTTATCAAATTTTTGATGTATTCAGTCTGAGTATAGATACATACTTAGAAAGAGACAAAAACGAAAATATAGTTATCTTGACACATGTATTTGTTCACTTATACATATGTTTGTGTAATTATAGAGATGATATAATTATTTAATGTATAATGAGATTTAGTAGCCATGGTAGAGATGTTTGTCTAATTAGATATATAGTTTTTCCTTGAAATTATGATTCCAAATTGCATATTCAGACGCTGATTTGAAATCATAATTTCATATCGCATGTCTAAACTTCTTGTCATTACCTGTTTGGATGGGTTTATAACTTATTTCTACCTTAGAGCTTTTGTCTCAAAACGAATACTTAAAATTTATTTTCTTATTTTGTTCAAACAATACAAAATTGCTTTAAAACTATTTTGAGTTATATACACCAAATAAGCCAATACAAACAGACTTTTAGTTGCTTCAACTTTAAATTTACGCTCTGAAAATCTTAAGAGACTACATCAATTTTTTTTATAAAATAATTTAAATTATAATTTTTTGCGCGAAAAACTCCTAATGGACCCTTGCTTTTGATTATGAAATAAGAGGAAGTATGTTGTTATTGTTGATTAATTTTTAGTGAGGAAGTATGTTGTTATTGTTGATTAGTTTTTAGCAAGTTGTCAATTTTGAAAAAAACAAGGGAAAACGGTCTGATATACCCCTCAACTTTGTCATTTGGAGCTGATATACCCCTCGTTATAAAAGTGGCTCATATATGCCCTTACCGTTATACAAACGGCTCACATATACCCCTGTCGTTACAAAATGGCTCACATATACCCTTGATTTAACGGAAGTTAAAAAATTAGTTTTAAATTTATATTTATTACTTGTAATTTTTTTCAAAAATTATTTAGGGGTATATATGATTCTTCTATCAAAGTTCAAGGTATATTTTATTTTTTTTCATACATAAATTATTTTTTCACTTCTTTTATTATAATTATTTGAATTTCTTATTCTTATTTTATTTTTTTCTTTCATTCCTTACTTTAAATAATAAAAAATTAAACTATTTTTTTTGTGTGTATTGTAATTTAGTTTCGTATTTGAAGAAAAAATTTGATTATCTACAATAAGTTTTACAAGAATATTAGTGAAACATAAATAAATTTGATTATCAAAATAATAATTATAAATTAGTCATTGAAACAAAAAAAAGTCAAAAAAAAATATGTTTGACGAGGATTAAATTTACTCATATGGGATTATATTTTTTAGAAAAAAATAATAAAAATTTAGATTAAAATTATTATTTTTTTCATTTCCGTTAGAGGAAAAGGGTATATGTGAGTCATTTGTTTACAAGTAGGGGTATATATGTGCCACTTTCATAACAAGGGGTATATCAGCTCTAAATGACAAAGTTGAGGGGTATATTAGACCCTTTTCCCAAAAAACAATGAATATGATCACATGATCACTTTACTACGTATCACTTCGATCATAATTTACTTCCAACTACTTAATAAGTGTTTAGAATACAACTAGTTGCTAATATTCTAACTAATCACTTAGTTTAAGCAATCCAATTAAATTATATATTAGACAACTTGTATATTTAATTCACATGAAAAGGAAAAAAAAATATTATTTTGACAACATTATTTCTTTGGACATAATATTTTATCTTACATCAAAACCATGTGTGTTCCATATATTCATGAAAATCTCTTGTTTTTTTTTTGCAGCACAGAAGACAAGGGTTTGCTTTTAGTGGCTGCTAATCATAATTTAATTGTTACAACTTGCATTAGGTACTAATTATTCACCATATTTTATTTATTTATTTTTTTCTTTTTCTTTTCGGAGTTGCAGTTTTTGGTGATGCATGCAATTTTTTATATATATATATATATATACTACAACCAAATAAAGAATTTTCTAATAATAATTATTTATGGAATAAAAGATATGGGTATTTATAACAAGGATTCTCTTAATATTGAGGTAGAGCTAAGCGGGGGTTCGCGCATTCGAATGAACTTAGTAGCTTTTTTGTGTATTTGTGTTAGAAAATTAAATTAAATAAATATATGTGTATATTGACTTGTAGACCCTCTAATAAAACTAATTAACGGCTCATCAGTGATAACGATATGAACCAAAAAAGTTGCGGATTTGAACTGCACTATCAATAGAAGTTTTTCTTTTACCTAACATTTAGAACCTCTAAACTCCAATCATGCTAAAAAATTTAGTGACTCAAGATGCAATGATGTTAACTCAATTAAATGCTGAAAAATCTATTGCCACTAAACGTCTCTTTCTGTATCAGTGAAGTTTAATTGAAGGCCTTTCATTTGGTTCCCCCCACCCCGAACTGCACTATCAACAAAACTTTCTCTTTTACCTAACATTTAGAACCCCTAAACTCCAATTATGCTAAAGACTTTAGTGACTCGAGATGCAATAATATTAACTCAATTAATTGTTGAAAAATCTATTGCCATTAAATGTCTCTTTCAGTGTCGGTCAAGTTTAATTGAAGGCCTTTCATTTTGTCCCCCCAAGTTTGTCCCTTACATGTAGATGCAAATTGAAGTCGAATCCACACACACTTGATGAATGAAGAACACAAGAACTTTCAAGAGAAAGAGATGAGAGATCTAGAGAGAGAAAGAGAGAAACCAATATTTTGTGGTAACACCCCGTGAGTAAATTTCCACGACGGTGGATATATATATTAATAATTCAGAGTATTTTTGGTTACAGAGAATAAATGGAACCGCGTGAACATTAATATATGACAGTACATCAAATATTAATCAGGCTCCACGACCTAACAAAAAATACAGTCTCTTGTATAATTTATTGAGCAAACGACATATAAAGTGCTTAAAATTAGATTATGTTTCATGAAATGAAATAGGGGATTTGGAGTTATGATAATTATTGTTCCCATCCAATTCACATGGATCAGAAAATAAGCAAATTAATGTATTTGCATGACACTAATCACTATAATTTAAAAGTATATATCTTGTGGAATTTGAATTAAAAAAATTTCATAGACAACAAGCACAAAGAGTTAATAAAGATTCACTTGCCACAAAATCCCGCATGATTTTATATAAGCGATATCGACATATATATATATATATATATATATATATATAATAGTGCCTGGCACAACTCAATTAATTAATATGTAAATTTGGGTGTGGAAGGTTCTAAGACGTTTTATGGGCAATATATTTTGCCTTCGCTAAATTATAAATCTGAGACCTTAAGATTTTAAACCATTTTATTGACCACGTATTGGGCTACATCCATTTTAAGTTGCATCTCTCTCTATATAAATAAATAAATGAAAATATATGTTTTTTGAAAAAAAAAATAACACTTGTTGTAGAAGGACTAGAGTTATATACATGCATTTGCATTGGTTACTAAAATTTCTATTGACGGGTTTAAAAAAATAAGTAAACATATTAATAGTATCTACGTATAAGCAGATCGGATTAAATATGAACGATTGAATTATAAATAACTAGATAAAGTCCAACAATATGTTAAACACGAAAAATAAAACATAAGAAGTTAAAAAGTCATATTACGATTTCGTTTTTTTCTAGCCCTAATATGTAAACTATGAAACAAAGAGGATCAAATTACCACGAAATGATTTACTTGCTATGAATGTGTCTAATTGGTGCTTCATATTTAAAAAAAAATTGCATTTGAAAAGTTAAATAAAAAGTACGGTACTATTATAAATTACACTAACTTATAAAATAAAAAAATTCATATTTTAATGCTACAAGTAGTAAAATAATTCGTAATTAATTAGCATTTTGAAAACGATTTGTTTCTTTAAATATAGTTGTTGACTTGACAGTTATTTTAAAAAATAAATTTATACTTGACCTATGTTCTGCTCTTTGATGCCTTTGAATAGCTAAAACGACAGTTTTAACATCATTGACTAATTAATTAACATGGTGGTGGAATTTCATTAACTAAACCTAATTTTGATTAATTAATCACAAGTTATTAAAATTGATCATTTTTCTTTGTCAATAAATCTACTCACAAAATATGTTCTTGATGCATGCTAAGTACGAAAGGTTTAGAATATTAAAACTTGTATACTGTAATAATTCAATCTCATAGAGTTCAATTTCCGTTCTCAATTCATGACCAATGTCAGCTCATTCATGGATAAAGAAAATGGATCTTTACAAAGTTTTAAACAAATAAACGACCGTTAAATTTATCAAATGATTAATTGAAAAAATTCCATTTATACATAATCAATAAAAAAATTGTATTAAAAAAGGAAATGATAATGTTTGTAAAAATGAATTAAAATATAAAATAAGCAAAACAAATTAAAACAGATCGATAATCAATTTTATTTGGTCAAATTGAGGGAGTGGTAATTATTTAACAATGGCGTGGTCAAAGTGGCATCATCATGTGGCCCTTCTATAAACGCAAATATGATTTTATGAATTACCGAACGCTATTTTTTTTATTTTTTTTATATTCATTTTTTCACACACATTTTGACTTCCTAGCTCAAATTAGTTATTTTTACTTTATTTTGTTAAGAGAAGGTGTAATGACATGAATATCTCAATAAAAATACTAAGATATTATGAATTATATTGATCTCAATACTGAAAGAATTTTAATTATAGAACGTAAATTATAAAACAATTGAAGAACTAGGATATTAATTAAAAAGGAGATGAGAGACATATTTACTAAAGGGGTGAGAGGAATAGACTCAATTAAAGCTACACATAATACGTATGAAACTCTTATTTCTAACACGATTTTTTTTACTCGTTTCTAATTGTGTCTGGATACCACATAAAACTCTCCAACATCCATTAATAATATATTCCAACTAAATCAACTTTTTAAACTAATCTTGGTATAATTTGCATAAATTTCACAGTGTTGAGAGGTAAAAACATTATTTCTCTACTATTTTCCAAATTACAAGAATCCTTTAGAAGTTACACATTTTGAATATATTAACAGACTTCCAGGTACATTACTTTTCGATATATCAACAGACATCTAGATCATAGGGGAGGCACGGGACATGTATCAAAGAAGAGATAGACATCTAGATACATAGAGGAGGGTGTATCAGAGAGGAAAGGATGTATTCGAGAGGGAAATAGGGATGTATTAGCGAGAGAGAGATGGGAATATATTAACACAAATGAGTGATGTATTCAAGAGGGGTTTTGATTATTTTTTTTAAAAAAAAAGTGATAGAAAATTATAGAGATTAAGGTAAAATAAAAAAATATATTTAGGTAATAATTCCTTAATTTCGAAGTAACTCAACTTTTTAATTAATTATGAAGTAAAATTTCTCTTAATTACTTCACTTTAATAAAAAAAAAATTTCTAAAAAACTCATATATTCAATATCTTAATCTCTTTGTACATGTTGTACCTATATGTCATCATACTCGACCTGTTAATTTCACTTTGATTCTGAAAATAGCCCATTTGACTTTGCTAATGTTTATTTAATTATATATATGATGAGTCATTAACGGAATTACAATTAAAAATATCTTCACGTACCCAATAAGAACTATTTAATTCTCAACACATGTAATCACCTAGCTACCTCACAAGATTTGATTAATTATATGATTAAGGATATTTTAAATATCAATTACTCGTTTTCCACCAACAAAATAAAAGTTGTCTTTTTTTGTACGTCATCATTAGAATCTCAGTTTTAGTAATTAGTAGGATATTATGCAACAATAATGAGGCAAGACCAAGTTTAAAGGACATGATCTAAAATATAAAATATTAAACCTACCTTTAATATATTCGAGAAATTAAATAAAGTCATAAATAGGACTATGGTATATGATTATATGAATCTAAATTAATTTTTCCTCCATCGATATTTTAGGTGATATTTACGAGTACTATAAGTATTTGAGAATATGGGTAAATTACAGAAAAAATAAAAGGAAACAAAAATATGAAAATGGTTCGATCTCTAATCTTCTAGATAAATAATTCAATATCTAACCAAGTACACTATTTAGTCATCTTATAGCAAATGTGCCGACATATATTATTATATCTATTTGAAAAAAATGTATATATACAATATGTAGATTTATGAAAAGATCGTAAATTCACGTACCTCATTTTTAATACGTAAATTTCGCGAGATAAAAACTTTTAAAAACACTTTTAAGCATATATTAGTATTTGATGCCTAGTTTGGAATTACAAAGTAAGTGAGAACTAAAATAAAAGAAAACAATTAAGCAAAAATTTGATTTTTAAAAATGCATTTTACTAGTACTATATAACCTTAAAAATTATGATTTTAATTATTTTAATGCAAGTCTCTAGATGCATTGTTTTTTTTATCTTTCAAAAAAAGTCAAGTACAATTTTTTGCATTGACTTCCAAACCGACTAATACTGATAATATAGTCAAAAACACAATTTGAATAAACTATAGTTTAAAAGTACATTTAATTGGACGATCCAATAAAATTGGACCGTCCCAACCTCTCCATCTCCACCTTTACATATAAGATTTTTAAAAAAAAATAAAAAAAATAAATTATAATCAATTGTAAAAAAAAATAAAATTTGAACTTACATACACCATCAGCATAATTTTTTACTTTTATATTATTAAAATTAAAAAACATATAAATCTAAATCCTTTTATATATGAAATTTATAATTTCAAAAATAGTTATTATTTCATGTATATTAATATATAATAACAAGTAACAATGATTTGATTATAGAAATATTCTTTGCATCCACTTGTTATTTGATTCTACACAAAGAATCTCTTATTTATTTTAGGAAAAGGGCCTAAAATATCTTTAAAATATTGGAAATGGTATAAAATTACTCTCCATTCATCTATTGGCTCCAAAACATCCTTCACACTCATCTATTGGGTTCAAAATACCCTTGTTATTCACCTTTTGATTCAAAATTGATCACTTATTTAACGATTTTATATTTAAACTATTTAAATATTTTTTAAATACGTGGCGCTATTTGTTATAATTTAACTTATTAGTATAATTTATAAATCAATCCACTACCCACCCATTATTAATTAAATCCCTCCAAATTAATAAACTCGTCAAATTATTAATGCAACAACAGAAACGTTACTGTCAATTGAGTGTTTTAAAAATTTGAGGCGAAAATATCTATAGAAGTAAATTATCATACAGTCAAGTGTCTAAATAAAAATTACCGATAAACTTAAAAGTCTGATTATGTTCATCTTAATTACTTATGCGTCTCAATTATGTGATGTTACTTCATAGTTAACTTTTTTTTAAAATAATATATTAAAGGTTTTAAAACGAATCATAAATATTTTTAAAATTATATATAAAAAAAAGAGTGTATGAATTAATTCGGAATGTATTACTTCTTTACCTTTAATAATAAATTTCTAATTCATTAATCTTGAAAGAAAAATTCTATTGAAAGTGTCCTCCTAAATAAGCGGTTCAACCTAAATTTAATTGGGGCTTCGATTCAGACTCGAATAATTTTGAATGTCATTTTCAGGAATCTATAATTTCATGGTGTTTTAGTAATGTTTATGACGATTTTGATATTATGATTGGATTATTAATTGGGTGGGGTTTAATTAGTAATGCGTGGGTAGTGGGTTGGTTTATAAATTATATTAATAAATTAAATTATAACCAATAGTTGAACGCCAAGTATTTTAAAAAATAATTAAAGAGTTTAGTTTTAAAACTCAAAGGGTATTTTGGAGCCAATAGATGGATGAAAAGGACATTTTGGAGCCAATAGATAGATAAAGGATAATTTTATACCATTTTCAATATTTTAAAAATATTTTAAACCATTTTCCATTTAATTTATTTTATTTATTATTAGAAGTGAACTCCACCAGTTTTAGCCTCCCATGGTACATGGAAGGAGTGAGATAGGTATTTTTAAGTCAAAACTAGGGTTAAGTATACCAAATATTTTTATAATATAATTCAATTTCTAATATATTTCTAGTACTTTAAAATCAAAATATTTATTTTCTTATACTATAGAAATATTCCAGACTATACATGTATAATCGTAAAAATATGCAGAATATAATTTTTAAAATTATAAATATGATTTTTTAAAATGAAACTTATTAAAGAAGATAAACATTTTTGTTGGATATCTTTATTTAGAAATTTGATTACAAAAGATAATTAATTCTTTGGAAATATATATTTTTCGAAATTATATAAGAAATGAACACAAAATTACTTATATAAGATATGCCGACAATAAGTATAATAATTTTTCTACAATATAAGCATGTAATTAGTTATCTAATCTTTTCTTTTACCAATTAAAATACTTTATTATATAGGAATATCTCAATTTCATTTAATTTGTTTATTTATTCATCCAATTCACAATTATTTTAAAATTACATTAAGAAAACTTATTATTTATAATTCTATTTTTTAAAATATTTCAACCAACTTAGTTTTGGATATATCTCATATAGGGGTGTAATTGTAAGATTTTATAGTTTGATTTAAAAATATAGCGGACGCATCAAAAGACCTAACCCAAGTCATATTATATAGCGTAATTACCACATAGAAGTAATTAAGTCTGATTTTTTCTAATACTAAACCCTCTATTTTCTAAAAACAAGTTGCATAACTTAATTATAAATAATTTCCTCCAATTAGAAACGTGTATTAATTATAATTAGTCAATTCCTAACCCTAATGGAAACAAAATACTAAATCAACACAATGGTATATATGCGTACGCATGCAGTATGAATACGGCTACGTAAGATTTTCCAACTACAAATAATTATATTGGTTTGGTAAATGTGTATTATTATGTATAATATGACTTTGCTAATCTCCAATATTCTTGTAATTATCTTTGTGTTCTTCATAAGGGTCTTGAAATATATTCGAACTTTGGTCCAAATTGCTGTTACGATCCTAAATTTTGGAAATGACTTTTTAGCCTGCACTATTTGATAGTGTATTTTTTAAAAATATATATGTGCCCGCGTGGACATAAAAGATATTGCATAATTATAAATAGTAATGTGTCCACGTGGACACATATATACCTTTAAAATGCACTGTTAAATAGTTTTGGAGTAAAAATACACTATTAAACAATTCTTGAAGGTAAAATTTGATATCATAACAGTAATTTCGATCAAAATTAGAGTATTTTTCAGATCCTTTTACCTAAATATTTTATCCAATTGCTTTTGTGATGTTCGGTAAAAATTGAAAATTATGATTATTAAATTGTTCTTTATTCCCATTGGACATTAATTATAAGTGACTTAGCTTAATTAATTACATCAATATATTCGATCGTACACATGTTTATCTATTTCCAAATAATTGATTGATTTGTTACTGGTGCATCTCTAACAGACCATTAGGGTTCTATTGAATAGCTTTGTTGATCTTTTGATATATCTAAAATTTTCTTTAATGATAATTAATAAATGATATTATTAGCTTAATTGTCGCTAAATATATTATATTAATAGAAATTTAATTTTTTTTATAAATGTCTCTAAAATTTATATCGACATTAAATCTAATGACAATTAACTAATATCGATAAAATTTCAGCATTTTTTATTAGTATGCATATTTATTTTCGTTGAAAGTTATTTTTATAACTCGATAGCTAAAACCTAACATTAGCTTCAATTCAATTCTAAACTCAAACTTCAAGTTTTTGGCTTATTCTACTAAATAATACATTGTTATCCGAAATAGTGTATAGTTTTATGAGACATGACACAAAGTATGGCCTAACGTGGTGCTTGGTTTCTTGTTGATTAGACAAAGTGAATTATGAACATATTTACATCATCACATGTATTGTTTTATTACTTGAAACAAAGGCGGATAAGCTCTCTTTAGCTAGCTCGGTGCCGATCAGAGCTAGGTAGGATCGAGGGAATTTGTGATTCCTCTTTAACAAAAAATTAATATTTATACATAATTATCATTTTTTTTGTATGTATAAATGCTAGGTGTTGAGATTTTCTTTTATTTTTTCATGTGTTTACTTTTACATATTTTAATAAAAATTTTGACTTTATGACTGAACATCGCGCATGATAGATGTCTTGTTTTCTTGTCATTCAAACTTCTAAGTTACATTGTTTAAACCCTATAAGTGTAATATCAACCATCCCTATTATTGTTTGTTATCTTTACACACAGAGATTTGCTGGTATGCAATTTGTGTGACAGTCCGTAACAAGTGCTAAAATCTTTATGGTATAATTAGTTAACTGTTATTTGATCGAATATCACTATAAACTTAAGAAATATTTGTAAAAAGTGTTGATTATCAGTAAAAATTCATATTTTACAATAACTAAATTATTATCATTAATTAATTGATTACTGTTAAGTTGTTTTAATTTGATGTAGTGCAGGCCGAGGAGTTAAGTGAATTTTTTTATCAAAGTAGGTTATTATTAAAATTAATTTGCCAAGATAATATGTTTTTTTTTTAATTTTTTTTACAAAACTAGTATAAACGTAGTTCTCAGTAACGTTTTAGGTAATATTTTATCAAAAAAAATTCAATAAGAAAAAGACAAAAATCTGAAGAGTAACAAACATAAAACATTATTGTCAATAAAGTTTTATAATCCGAGGTTGAACCCAAAAAAAAATCGACCTTTATTGGTTTGATTTGGTTTATAATTTAAAATTTTTACACGAATGATTTGGTTTGATATTTGAAAAACCCGAACCAACCCGATCATGTACTCTCCTACTCACTAATAGCATATTTGATCAAATTTTTACTTTTCAAAAAAAAATATAATACTTTTAGGTAAAAAATATTATTTTAGTTTTCGAAAAGTCAATTTCTGCTACTCTTCAAAAACACATTATTTTCTCTCAAAAACTTGATCAAACACTTCGTTTTTATTATTTTAATAGTGTGTATATGCACAACAAATAGTAAACGGAGTAGGAAGTACCGAACTCTTCATCTTACAATATCTTGTATACCAAATCATGAATAGTGTAATAGTATAAAATCTATTTAGGTAATAATACATAAATAAATTAAACCACATGTGGGGTAAATTCAACGCGTTATTATTTTATAATCTCACCGTTATTATTTAATCTCTATTATTTACTTAATTAAATAAAACAACCAATATATTGGAAGTAGTGTTGGTAAAGTCCATTTAAACTATCACAAATATTAGCTATCTTTTTCCTTTGTACTAAAAATAATAATTTGGAAACGTTACCCTCTGCTTTACTTTTCTTGAAAACATAGTTTCTCTTTTTTAATTTTTTCTTAATGTGATTATCGAGCCAATTTTCACGCATCTCAACTAATTTTACGAAATATCTGTTATCACATGTGAAGAATCATCTAGTATTTTTTTCAAAAACGTAGAGTTTTTAACCATAAATTAGTTCCTCTTTACCTACAATTTATTTTTTAACATTTGTTATTCACTAATTAATCTATTTTAATTTCAAGAGAAATATAATGTATGTTTAGGTCTAACAACAGCCTTATTTTTTCAACCAATGAGTTTTAATTTTCTGCACGTGGTATGTAGAAAAAAGTGCCAATAAAATTCAGCCACGTAAATTTTATGATTGTGAAACGAAAGGTTTTAAAATTTATATATATGGAGTTTTATAGGCATTTTAAGTTATGATTTATTCTTCATGGCTGAATATGAAACTATATTGACATGAACGTGATTGGTTTCTAATATTTTTTATTTGGTTTCTAACTATTACACTAAATTTTTTATGTTTTTTAAAATTTATTTTATAACAAGGGTTAGTATCAAAATTTGGACTTTAGTCTATCTTAATATTTTCAATAATGAAAAACACGCATTAGATTATTTGTTTTTAACCATTTACAGAATTATTAATTAGAACCTGTCAAAGGCTTAATTAATAGTTAATTCCGAATAAATTAGTTTAAGTTTTTTTTTTCCCTTTTAATTTGTTGTTTCTAGAACATAGTGGGTGTGTTAAAATTTTAATAAAATGATTAACGAATCATTGTTGTTTGTTCACTTTAACAAGTAATACACAACTGTAAATATTTTGAATTTTTCTCTAATAATTAAGAATATATTAGCTAGCTAAAATTTCTAGTCGGCAAGGAAATATTCTATTTTAAGCTGACTTAATACTTTTGTTAAAAAAATAATAATTTAATAAGAGGACTGTTTTATTAAATTAATATTTATTAATGATATTTTGAAATTTAAAAAATTAATTAAGTACTATATTTTATGTAGTGATCTAATAGTAATTAAATATAGTATAAAATAAATTTTATTCTTATGGTTCTTAATGTAATTGAACTCCAAAATATCTTAGAAGAACTTACTATTTAACAATCAAAACACAGTTTAATACAACCAATGATGGATTCATATGTTAAAAATGTAACATCTTGCCTTGTAATCTCTTTCTAAAACTAGATGACTATGTATATATACACATATATATACATATATTAGCATCTAATATATATTTTTCTAGTGTAGTATACTCATATTTTAAAAATTTTAAATTCGTTTTTTATTATACACACATGATGATATTAAGGTCCTTAATTAGTTGTTGCATAGTTATAAAACTTGTCTACCTTGACTCTGATCTAGGCTGTTAGAGTAGTAACATACTCGTAAAAGAGACACTATAACAAAAATAATTTTTAGCAGCAATAAGTAGACACATGAATAAAGAGTGCTAAGGTCTTTACCGGCATTAGTTAAGTGTCATTAGATCCAATGTCGCTAAAGCATTTAGAGACACATACAAAAGTGTTAATTGCCACTAAAAATATATATTTAGCGACAATTGCTAATTAATTATCGCTAAAGATAGCGAGAGAACGTTTATATTAGTGTGTGGTGGTTATCTTAATTATAAGGTTTTCTTATAATTATTTCTCCAACTTTATATTCAATTTTTTCACATGATATCAAAACTAAACTCACTCAATATCTATTTTGGCCAAAAGGTGAAGATTTAACTTTATTTTTCCAATAATATTTAACTGAAAATCTTAATTAACCTGTCGGTGGATACTCAAATATATATTATTAATAATGTGGTGATTCAATAAAGTGTTTTGAGTAAATCTTAAGAAACCGTTATTGGTGTCTATCAAGTAGGTTTAAGCATGATAAATGACACAAGATTCACTATAGCTAATGACTCATTTGTCTCTATTAGTGTTAGGCTAGCTTCTCAAAATTCTTTGAGATGAACAATTATTCTATTGATTATACAATTATTACAATATATATATATATATAAGCCAATTAGCTAGATGATGGTAATTGTACTTTATTTCATTTTTCACTTTCACTTACCTTTTGTTGAGGAATTTATTGCATATATATGGGGCTAGGGATCATAGAAATAGAGGTTGCAAATACATTCAACAGCAATTGAGTTTAAAAGAGTTTGTTTGACATTACGGTTAAAATTGCTTGTTTTTAAAAATACTTTAAAATGAATGTTTTAAAAAAAAGTTATTTATGTTTAGCTAATTCTTTTGAAAGTGTTTTTGATAAATAAATTGTGTTTGACCAATTTTGTAAAAAGTGTTTTTAAGAATGAAATTACGAAAAATAGTAAATATCAATGTACTCCTATTATTAAGATAATTTTATATAGGAAACTATTTAAAACATCTATTACAAAAGAATTTAATGAAAATTTTATTTTAATTAAACTAAAATATAAATATTCAAATTTTAATCAATATTATACATGCATACATTGATCAATTAATTAATTAAATATTAATATAATATTAATATGATGATTCAAATATAACTAAAAATTTCAAGCAAAATAAATTTGAAAATCATTGCACAAATTAAACTACTATATACAAAAAGTTCACCACAAAATAAATAAAGTTCTTCATATATTCAATCCTACAAAAATATTTTCGTTACCTTTATTTCTAATTCGGAAAATAAAACGTAAAATAATATATAAATATTAAATATAAAATAATAATATATAAACTTAAAAATTTTTAAAAACTATTTTATAAAAATAAAAAATAAATTCTTGTTAACCAAACTTATGAGATATGCTAGTTACTTAATAATGATATATTGATAAATGTGTATATATGGAAGAGAGATTTTAGTCTTAAAAAAATAATTGTTTCTCCTTTTTTAAGAAGCGTAAATATTTGGCTTCTTCTACACAACAGAAAAATTGTTTCTGCTTCAATTTAAAAAAAATTATAAGGATTAACCAAACATTCAATTTTCCCCAAAAAAAAAAAAAAAGGAAGCACTTTAAGCCTCTCAATAGCAATGTCAAATAGACTCTATCTCAGAGTTGCTAATTTTTTAAAAGGATTTTTAAGAATCAAATTATGAAAATGATAAGTATCAATGTACTCTTAGTATTAAGATTATTTCATAGAGAAATTATTTAAAACATCTATTACAAAAGAATTTAATGAAAATTTTATTTTAATTAAATTAAAATATACATATTCAAATTTTCAATCAAATTATACATACATACATACCTAAATTAATTAATTAAATATTAATATAATATTAACATGATAATTTAATATAATTAAAAATATCAAGCAAAATAAATTTGAAAATCATTGCACAAATTAAACTAATATCTACATAAAAATTACCACAAAAATAAATAAAAAAAGTCCTTCATATATTTAATCCTACAAAAATATTGTCATTACCTTTGGTAAAATTAAACAGAAAATAATATATAAATATTAAATATAAAATAATAATATATAAACATAAAATTTTTAAAAAACTAGTATATAAAAATAAAAAATAAATTCTTGAATAAAAGTTAACCAAACTTATGAGATAATGGATATATTGATAAATATTTATATATGAAAGAGATATTTTAGTTTTAAAAAATTGATGATTTCTCTTCTTTTTTTTTTAAGAAACAAATTCTTTTAGCTTTTTCCACACAAGAGAAAAATTATTTCTGCTTCAATTTAAAAGAAATTTTTTAATTAAAAAAAACACGTTAGGCCTCTTAATAGCAATGTCAAACAGACTCTAATTCAAAGTTGCTAAAATTTTTAGCGATATTTATATAAAGTAATATTATATAATTATTGCTGCTAAATAAACTATAGGAACAATCATATTATTGTCACTAAATAATTGCTGCACCATCCTTTATTTATTGTAAAATAGTGAAATATTCTCTTTTTAAAAACTTTTTCATTAACTAGTTTTGTTTTTATTAATCATAATTAGTAGAATTTGGTGTGAACTAATCCTTCCTTTAAATACAAGGTCGGCTAACCTCAACATCAAGTCTTCCTTTGTCTTCTCTCTCTCTCTCTACACAAAGACAAAAGTCATTAACATATAATCTTTGTGTTCTTTCTTAAACATTAGTCACATTAATCCTCAATTAGTGTGATAATTAATTAATAATGGGGTGCAAATTGGCAGCTGAGAAGCCAAAACAAAAACACAAGAAGGGATTATGGTCCCCTGATGAAGATGATAGGCTCAAAAATTATATAATTAAGCATGGTCATGGATGTTGGAGCTCTGTTCCCATTAATGCTGGTTAGTTTAATTAATACTTTAATCTTTCTTCATCTCTAATTCAACTAGTGTAATTATATCATTTAATTTTCTTAGTAGATTGACATATCTTTTTAGTTTTCCATCTTTACCAAATTCAAATGTCCTTACGTTATAAAGGTTAAAACGTTAGAAGAATTTAAGTTACATACTGACATATTTTTGTATTTATCGTTATATTTTAACTTGCGAAAATAGAAAGATAGTTATATTTATAAATGATAACAATAAATGTCATGTTTTTGAGGAATGGTAATGTCAGCATTAATTACCATGATTTATAGTGTTAATTAATCCTTTTTTGTCTAATCATGGTTAGACATATAGGTTTTTTATACTATAAAAAATACTTCTAATTTTTCACTCATTTTTCATCGATAGCTCATTTGGTCAACACACAATTAAAAAAAGATTCTTACTAAAATGTTGAAAAAAACTTTAATTTCTATATAATCAAATTGCCAAATATACAACGTACCATTGTCTAGTTGACGAGTGTACTTATATAAAAGAATGAAAAAGTTGTTCCTTTTTTTAATGTGTAAAACATTTGAAAGTCTTTAATAATAATACATTAAAATAATTTTAAAAAAAAAAACTTCTACAAGTTCATTGGCTGAGGCGTATTTTCTCGTTATTTTTGGCGCACTACTTGCGAATAAATTTTAGGAACAATAATCTTAAGTCAACAAACAATACAAATTTTTTTTTATATATATAATTGAAATGAAAAATTCAATACTAATTATATATGTATAATAATCGTTGACATGAATTTGTATTTTTGTTAATATAATTTACTGCCAATTCTACAGGCTTGCAAAGAAATGGAAAGAGTTGTAGACTGAGATGGATTAATTATTTAAGGCCTGGCTTAAAGAGAGGGGCATTTAGCTTAGAAGAGGAAGACATAATATTGACCCTTCATGCCATGTTTGGCAACAAGTAAGAACAATTATTTTAATTTTTTGTGTTATCGATAAGTATTAAAATTAGACATAATATATCGATGTCATTTTTAACTTGACGTCATTTTATATTTATGCCTTCAACTTTGGGTCTGCACGAGTAAACACTTAGATTTGTATAAAGTCGAATAAGTAGACATATAAATCATACGTTACATATATGACACCACTTAAAACGCAAATAGTCATGTAGAATGTCACATAGGACACATGCTTATATTTTTTTAACTTAATAAAAATTTAAGTTTTTACTTGTGTGTACACAAAATTAAAGGCATAAATGTAAATTGAATCCAAGTTAAAGAACATATTTATGTATTACGACTAAAAATTACACCCGTTAAGTTTTACTATAAGTCAGAATAAGAAGATTTTATTTTATCGAGTTATATTTATTTGTAATTAGTATATTTTCAACAAATACATTGACTGGTTCCTCTTATTGATTTTCTTTTTCTATCGAACATAATGTATAATTACTCTTCTGGAAATCGAAGAGGTAGTAGTCAACTTTGACTATCTAACACCATTTTAAATTAGAAAAATAGTACTACTATATGGTGTTGACTTCAAAATAATACTACTTATTTCAATAAATTCACCTACTAGGCTGCCCATTTAACAAATATTGTTACAATAGTCGGTAGACTTTATTCTAATAAAAAACATGTAACATGACATTTTATTTTCGATTTAATTTATATATACTGATAACAACGTTATATTTAGTTACTAATTTTTTGCTCTAATAGATGGTCTCAGATTGCACAACAGTTACCTGGAAGAACGGATAACGAGATAAAGAATCACTGGCACTCGTATTTAAAGAAAAGAGTGTCCAAAATGGGAGAAAATGAAGGGCACACTAAGTCTGGGAAAACAGATTCTTCTTCACCTTCTTTAAAGAAATTGACTCCACAGAATTCAAGTTTGGATTCATTTGAACATATGGAAGGATCATTAGCAGATTCAGATCAATCTGTTTATCCAAGAGAGACTCAAAAGAGTAATTTACCTAAAGTATTATTCGCGGAATGGCTTTCGTTGGATCAGTTTAATGGACAAGATTTTCAAAACTCAGGGAGTTTTGAACCTTGCAAGAGTAACTTTGGGTATAATAATAATGCAGAGTTACATGGCATATTCATGCATAGTTTACCGATGAACAACGATGATGGTAGCAGTAGCTATGGGAATGGCGTAAATCAAGAGGTTCACAATGATATTTTCCCACCACAACTCAAGTTTGAGGATACATTGTCTGGTAACGGATTTGAGGATTTTATGTCAGGGGAGTTCAATATTAACGACGATGTGATGTACATATGATGAGTTCTGTTTTTTAGAATTTTATACAAAAATAGAAGAGGTAATAAAAGTAGGAACCATACTGTTTGGTTACCTGTTTAATTTCTTCATCAGCAAAAGGTCTAGTGTTAAACGCGCATTTTTACTGTAGATGCCTTCTCCTTTTTCTTGTATTTCATGGTGTACAAAGTCTAATTCATTCCATCTGTAATAATAAAACTGAGAATTAAGTTGCAAACTTGATGATCTTTCCATGTTGAGCATTGATCATAACGAAACTGGATAACAAAATGACGATCAAACAAGCTATAGACGATATCATAGTTTTTATTTGATTTCACAGGTGCTACAAGTGCCAAGTAGTCTAATAAGTTAACAACTTAAGAATCAATACATGAAGTGATCGATCGATCTGCTGGACATATATGAATGAGGCATCAAATCCCAATAATAACAATATGAACAATTTGTTAGTTGCTTTATGTCCACTTTCTTGACTATGGCTTTAGAAAGCCCAAAGTTCAGTTCACCATTATCGAAAATCATCTTGGAGGATTAAGCCAGTCCATAGAAGAACAGAAGCAACAACAAGAAGGATTGTAATTGGTGTCCATTTCAGCGCGATGATCTGGATGCCAACGAGTAAATTTAGAACCTATTTGTATAGTTGTGTTGATTATCATAGACCAATGTTACCAAATAATACCTCAAGCCTTTTGGACTCCCAAATAGGAGAAGTACTTATATGAGCCTCCATCATTCGTTCCATCATTTCTACGAACATTTTTGTTATAATCGAATGAATCATATGACATAATTCAAGTTAAATGAAACAAAATTTTAGAGTAACCATTCGACAAGATTACCTATTCTTCGCCTTCTCTCTGTTATTAGTGATAATTCCTCTGTCGCGATATCTAAATCTTTTTGACGATGAGCATTTAGTTTAGATAAATTTGCCTGTGTTCTTGTATCCACATATTGCTTCCTAATGTTGCCAATGATAGTGTCTGTCAAGACAAACCCAATCATGCAAAAAGGAACAATAGATGCAATTAAACATAGATAGTTTAGGCTTAAAACAGAGGAATACTCTGTACATAAACTAATGCAATTCCTATAAACTACTCCCTCCGTTTCAATTTGTTTGTCTGGCTTGGTTTGGCTCGGAGTTTAAGACAGTAAAAGAAGACTTTTTGGATGTATCAAAATGTCTTTTAATCTTATCAAACAGACTAGAAAAGAAAGTACGACAAACTTAATTGAAACGGAGGAACTACTAAACTATAATGAGTATTTAGTATATTACCAAGTTTAATGAAGGTATATGGTTTTGTAATCCTGTCAACAAGGCTGCTATCTAATCTTTCAAACTCCTGCTGCAAATCTTGTAGATAATGGAAGGCAAGCTTTCTTGGATACGACGATTCGCATAATGTCAGGTAGCAAATCCCATTCTCAACCATGTAGCTAAATATAGAGTAGCAAAATGAAGACACAACTGTGGAATGTAAATTAGCTACATCATAGCTAAAATCAAAAGGTGACAAAATAAACTGAAGAACCAAAGGTAACAGAGAAATGATATTATAGTTTCTAATAACTGAGAGATCTTCAGGCCTGTTAGTGCATGATTCTAAATAGGTGTTAGAGTGAGTTAGAGTTCCACACGGTGAATGGTTCGATGATCTGCTTATATGAATTTGAGCTATTGTTTCTGGTCTAAAGAAGGAGTTTTTAGGGTTGAGTTAAACTCATTTGTCATATATTTCACAATTGAATGTGTAAGGGAATTGCCCTCTACTATCCGTCTAATTCACACATCATATCATGCACTACTTGTCTACTTCTACCAGTGAGTCAAGACTATGAGGTATAAGGTTGACTAAGGATGGTCAGTTGAATATCCTTTCATCGTATAATATACTGTGCATACAAAATATTACAGCAGATATAAGTCATAAATTACTTTTATAAATTAAAGGAATAAGACACAAATACCTTTCTACACTATGATCAAAATCTCAGAGAACACCTTAACTAAAATAAGATTCTATTCCTCCTTGAATTTATCTCACATGGCACACTCCGTGACTACACACAAGTGAGGCGCATAGGAAATATTTGGATGCCATGTAAGCCAAAAACGTGCACAAAATTATACAAAAATGGGTCAGAGGTAATAGAACATTAGTTTAGTTAAAGTATGTCTCTGAAATTTCGATCATAGTCTAAGAGTCACTCATGCATTTTCGCTAAATTAAATCTTGAATACCCTTGGAGTGCTAATATATACCAATTTACTTAATGTTATTACTAAAGTGAAAGTCTTTGTAAAATTACTAAATAAAGGAAAGTCACATTCTTGATAGACCATTATAAGAAGTCTATCATATTAAACTTGGTAAGGTTTGTTTCGTCCCTAACCAGAGGTCTTAGGATTAAATACTGAATATGACATTTTCCCTCCTAACATGGAACTTTCAGACACAAATAAATCCAAATTTAATTGGCTCAACATAGAGTTAGTTCCCCTCAAAGCCTTCTTCCGAACTTGCCAACAAGTGCTTATGAAAGCAGGTCGATAGATACCGGACACTAGACAGGAAACTAAAAAAAAAACATGCATGCAAAATGAAATGAGATGTAATTAAAAGTAGATGAAAGAAAAGAATACTTGAAGCAATGGTGATCTAGAAGAATGGTCATCTTGTTAGATGGCAAGGCTTGTAAAGAAATTTCCTTGAGAATGAACTCAGCTTGTTTCTTGTAAGTTGTTAAAACATCATTATTCTCTTCATGTAATCTTGGACCTTGTGCTAAGGGCATCCCATCACTTACCCTCCCTATAATTGTCACCTTCACCATCCCTTAATTAATAACAAAATACTACTAGAAAGTTCTTTTTTTATCTTTTTCGTTGGCTTTGATTTGTGATATAGTATTTGTGAGAGAATTGTAGATAAGTTTTTGGCAATTAATATGGTGAAGGAGAAAGGAAATAAGACTAAAGAATATTGAAAGGGAAAAAATAACTTGGGAGTGAAGTTATTCTTTGATGTGATCAAAAGTTGTGTACACGCGGTTAAGGAAAAACAAGCCCCCTAGCTAGGATCCAAAAGGAGCAAAACAAAAAATGCAATACTCACTCCGTCTGAATTTATATAATATAGTTGATTTGAATTTATATAAGACATAATATATATATTGAACCCTAAATTTCGCTTCAAATTTTAACTTTGACCTCCAACTTTTATAATGCACAAACAAACACTTTAACTATCCAACTTTTAAATAAATAAACACATGATCCTACATGACACAATGCACGTAGGACACCACGTAGAATAAAATATGACATGTAGAATGACATATAGGACATCTGTGTCTTTTTGTTGAACTTTATACAAGTTTAAGTGTCTATTTGTGTACATTCAAAGTTGAAGGATATAAATATAATTTGAAGTCAAATTAAAAGGCATATTTATGTATTATGCCTTTATATAATATAATTTGATAGGATATAATTTTTTAAAAAATTTATAATTTATTATATTAAATCATAAATATTTATGCGATTAAAAAATATTTTAAGATCAATATTTGTGTATACGCGGTTCAGGAAAAATGGCTAAACAAGTCCCTAGCTACTAGCTAGGGTGGCCAAAAAGTTTTAGGAGGATCCAAAAGGAACAAAATAAAATATAGTTGTTTTATTTAGTTTAGCTCCAATTTTCTTTTATATATATATATGTATATATATATATATATATATATCAAATATTTATTTATTTTTTAATTTTAAAACATGTAGTTAATTTAATTTATTACGGGACAGAGAAATATTGAACAGTTATCTATTACTTTTTTTTCTATTTTTTTCTTCTTTATGGACTTGAGAAGAAAATTGCGACCACTATTTCAACTCTAAGAAATTAGCTGTTGACCGAGGTAAAACCACGTTATTTTATTATATTATTTTCGTAAATATTATATATGTTAATATAATAATCTATTAATGTTAAAATAATATAAAAATAATTATCTTTTTTTTACATTAAAAGTTATAAATAAAAATTTATTTCTAAATAATGAACGGTTAAAAAGTGAACTGAAAGATCCA
Source organism: Solanum pennellii (assembly GCF_001406875.1). NCBI lineage: Eukaryota > Viridiplantae > Streptophyta > Magnoliopsida > Solanales > Solanaceae > Solanum > Solanum pennellii. The sequence continues at coordinate 3,427,759 of NC_028639.1, read as the reverse complement.
TTGGGAGAATTACACAAAATGACAAATATCTAGAGTATATTATGTAATATCGGTATAGTTTTTATTTTTTTATATGTGGCTACAGTTTTATGAAATTTTGCTATTTGATTTTCTAATTGAATAAATCCAGAATTTGATTATATAAATTCGAAATTTGTATAATTGAATTTTTAATTATACAAATCTAAAATTTTTATATGCTTACTCAAACTATTTGTATACGATTTATGAATAATTTATAATAAATTATCATGTTATATATTGACAACAGAAATATATAAACAAAAATTTAAAAAATTCTTAAATATATAAATTAAAAACTTATATATACTTAACAAATTAGTATATTGAGAAACAAAATATACAAACAACAGTTTCTTTGTATTTGCACTTGCACTTATATTATACTCCCTCCGTTTAAAAAAGAATGTTTCTATTTTCTTTTTAGTTTGTTTAAAAAAGAACGATTCCTTTCTTTTTTTAGTAACATTTTAACTTTAATTTTCTACGTGGCATGTTTAAGACCATAATATTAAAGAGTATTTTGGTACATTTGACATAACTTTAATTTAGAATCACAAAATTAAAAAGTCTTCTTTTATTTTTTAAACTCTATTTCAAGTCAAACTAGGTTATTATTTTTTAAACGAAAAGAGTAAGTGTAAACAATTTGATTTTGCAAATTTAGCCAAATAAAAAAGAGTTGGGCCCATGTAACGCGTCGCCACTTATGGGCCATGGTGGGCTTGACACTTGACAGGAGCATTCTTGGGGGCCAAGATATTTTGATGATGTACATCATCAACTCCGATGCACTCGTTCTATTTCAATTTATATGATATTTTTTTTATTTTTTAAAAGTTAAACAATTTAAGTTAGGAAAGATTACGTGGTTAAGAAAATTTATATTATTTAATTTCTCATCACAATTATTGATGACTATAATTACTATTTACGATTAATATTATTCATTAATTACGTGTGTTGATTTCGAGTTTGTATAATTAGTCATGTTTATATATGTATAATATACAAATACATATGTATAATATATAATCATCTAATCGATATACATATACAGTTTATCTCTCTCCAAACTTTTTGCCACCTCCCTCTCAGTTTCGCTCGCCTCTCTCCTTCTTATAACATGTAACTAAAAATTGTAATTATCAAACTATAGCTATGAAAAATAATTTGATTATTTTAAAGTGGCTACATGTAAAAATTCCTGATTAAGTTAGATAGGAAACTTGCACATGAAATCTTTAAAAAAAAATTGAAATGAAAATTATGCATGTGTTAACTATGAAAAAATATTATAAGTCATAGTAATTAATAATTTAATAATTGACAATCCAAAATATTTTAAAAAAATTTATGATTTTCAAAAAAAATTCATTTGAATCTAAAAAATTATAAAGTTTCACATAAATTGAAACAGAGCGATTTCGAGCTTTATTTTGAAGTTACTTAGGTAAGCTGAAGGAAGATTCTTTTTTAAAAATTTTATAATGCCTTATTTTTTGAATTTGTTTTTTTACAAGCAAATTTGTTGTAAAGGGAACTGAATAAGCAATTGTTAAAGACATATTCTTTTAGCTCCTTTATCCTTTTTCTTTTCTTCTTTTTTCTTAGCACAGGCTTTATGTATTATTCTCCCTTTTATCTTTTTTCTTTTATTTTAATTTTTTATTAGGCATCAAATCATAAAAGAATTTTATACCATCATGTTACTTAAAAAAACTTACTTCAATTAACTTCCCCTTTTTCTTCTCTTTTTTTTGCTAACCATCTCATATTTTTGAGACTTGAAAGTGTTACTATTAGTGTGCATAATAAAATGTTGATGTGTGTGGTGTACCAACACTAGTAAAAAGATATAATGGACAAACTATCCGATACCTTCTACCTTCCATCAAATGCGCAAAATGAAAAGATCAATTTTCTTGGCTGGTGTCGTATCTAGTAAGATTCGAACTTAGATTACCAAGATTGTTACTCTTAACTAAGTTATCAAATTCAAATGTGTATATCCTGATTGCCAAAAGAAGACGCATTCACAACATGTAGGTCTAATTATTGAAATATATGGATTTTTTATCTATGAAAATGTATAAAAAAATGGAAGTTTCCATAGAAATTTCCTCTAAACGAGAGCAAAGATGCATTGCTTTTCTTCCAATTCATGACTTATTTTATACTTGAAGTTCAATTTTGTAATGCTTTAAACTCTTCTGCAATGTTTTCCTTCCCCTCTTTCTTCATTTTCATTCGTCGAGCATTGAAAATTTTCAGGTTTGGATCAATAGTCTCCCATTCTACAGGAAGAAAAGATGATGACACAGAGAAGTCTTGGAACTCAGATATGAAGAAACTGGTTCTAAAATATTAGTCTCAACCCTCGGGATAAGTGGTGGAGCCAGGATTTTCATACCAGGAATTTAAGCATGTGATCTCTCGTTGAGGGGATTCAACAACTTTTATATATGTCAAAAGACTTTTTTTTTTATCCTATTTGTACAGTATATGGATTCAACTTCCTCCAAGCTAGCTCAGGATAGTCAACAAGTTCTCGTATACATGAAGTCTTAGTTGGATCAACGAGGATCATTGGAAAAGTTTCCTCGAGTTTGCTAGGATCAAGGACATTACTATGCCCAGAATATTGAACATATAGTTGTATAGAGTTTGAAACTATTAAGTTAATTTGAACTATATCTTATACGTCTCGAAACAAATTGCTTTGCAGCTATTCTAAGCTATTCAAGGATTCTCTTTATATTCTTAATCCACTAAAGGTTTGGTTTCTGTCAGTACTTTCTGCATATAGCTCCTCCTTTGTCTTGTTTTTTTTGGCTGTTTTGACATGATCATCAAAACAAATGACTCTTTATGTAGTCTATAAATTGAAGCAAGGTACGAACTTAGTTATTCCAATCCGTCCACCGGTTGATAACAGATTATCAAGTGTCATAGAGTCTGCAATCCTAACCATAAAGGTAAAGAGTTGATAGAAAATACGACCATCTATGAGGAAGAGGAAATCGTGGCGTGTACCTGTAATTGTTAAGAACTCAACTTCTTTATAAGATCTAGTGCACTAGTTTAAACTAACAAGACCTCCCTCATTCTTTTTAAGTCTATGGAGTACTAGAAACATGTACAGGAGAAACAAGTAGGACTCGTAAAACTTGATCCTAGTAATCGAGACCTTTGAAGGCTCGGACTTCACTGAGTCACACAACACTGCATTACTTGCCTTATTTCAACATGATTACTGCAGTGGCAAGTTTCTGTAGTAATTGGCACCGCGATGACAGCCTCAGCTTGTCTTACTAAAATAAGAGGCTTTCGTCTTTCAGCAAGAGTAATATACTAACATGAAGATCTCCTTCAACATTTTTTTTCTTCCATAACAATCCCACAAAGTTAATTTTGTCCAGATGCTATATACACTGGAAATACATTACTATGCACACGTAACAATAAACAATAAATGGTTCTAAAATATAATAATCACACAAATGTAATCTAACAAGAAGAAAAAATCCAATTGCACAAACTTTACAAAATGCAACTCCCAATCACTATCGATGCAGACCTGGTACTTGCTGCTTCAAAATATTCCAAGGATTTTCTTTGGAGCAGTTCCAGTGGCGCGGTATTTTGCTGCAAGCTCCTCTGCCTTGAGAAGATCTTCTCCACGTTTAGCTTCAATCATCGCTCTCTTTTCTTCTGCTTCCTTGTGGAGTAGAGCAATTTTGTTTTTCATTTTCTCAGTATATATTGCCTTCTTTTTCTCCAACTGTTCCTGCTCACAACAAGATACCGAAGATTAATAAAATGGGAACTTATTGAGAAAATATTTCTCAGTTCAGAATACAAGAAGTTCACAAACGAAACCATTACAAATATTAGAGAACGGATGTCCTTATGTTGTTATCGAGATGAGTAGTAAAATCAACAAAAGCATTGATCTTTATCATCAAAATGACAATCAAATAATGTATGTCATACAACTGACTATATCGCAAAATTGAAGGATTGCCACTCACCTCCATCTTTTTGAGCTCAGCCTCTAGGTTTGCTTTCTTGCTGTTCTCCCATGCACCAATTGCAGACACCTTCTTCTGAGCTCTGTCGACATATTTAAGTTACCACAATCAGTAATACATAACACTTGCATAAACCAAGGCAATGTTTCGCTATAGTTTGAGTAAAAATGTAACTATTGCCCTTTACTTTTAGGAGTACAAAGAAAATGACAGAGAAGGTATACGCAGATCCTTAAATTGGCTGCAAGGCTTTCTCAATGAACAGGTCCATGGGATAGATAATAGCAGTTACAAGAAACAATACTAGCAGCACACAACTCATACTCCATATATTTATGCAAATTTTGCAACAAATAAACGGAAATGAAAAAATATATAATCATCTCAAAACGACAAAAGAAGATTGTTAATGAAGCAAAATGAACACATTGTCACAACAATTGGCAATTGGCACATACTGTCGTTTAGTAACTCATCGTATGAAGAAATTTTAATTACTCTCTCTCGAGTTCAGGGCAAAAGGAATGATCAAATGTGTACAAATGAAATGACCAAGTGAAGCAAATGTCTATGAAGAGTAATCAACAAGATTTTAATTCTGAGCAAGACTTGTTATCTCAAATTGCTACTATACCGAAACTTCTTTTGATCATTTGTTGTTTGATTTTGAATAGCAGTCAACAATGATTCCTACAATTATCGTTCCTTCACAAGCTAAACCAATTCATGTATATTATTAGTCCTCATACCGCATCATCAATAGACGACATGTATGTGAAATCAACAGATACATACTTGTTTTCGGCTTTTGATTTTTCACTTTCTTCCCATGCTTTGATGAGTGATAGCCTCTTCTCAGTTGCAACGCGTGCAAGCACAGCATCTGAGGATTATACATCAAAATTAAACAGTGAATGAACACAAAAACAACCAAAAGAAATAGAACAATCCTAATTACCTCTATCAATAGATCCCTCTTTTTTCTCATCAGCAGCTTCTTCTGCTTCTGTCAATAACAAAAGTAGCAAGGGAGACCATTAAAATTTGACAACACAGTCTAAGCTAAGGACAACAAAAGTAGTGAAATTGATCAAAATTTTGAACTAACACATGAATTAATCAAAGCAAAATTTTCACAAATATAAAATTAATCATTTCCCCAATTTTTTTCTTTTTTCCTTCCAGATATCTATTACTTCAACAAAAAAATAAAATTAATTTCTTAAATAGCTCACTTGTTCTAATTGGTGATCGTTCGATTCCTCATCTTATAATCCCCTTCCCCTCCCCCAATTTTCAAAAAATTAAAATTAAAATAAGCACGGCAATTCTCTTCATAGTAAACATAAAACATATATAAAAAAAAGGCATAAACATATGAAGATGAGAGATTATACTAGTTTCGACAACAACTAGTGCTTTCGAGTCATCGGGTTTTTCTTTTTCTTCTGCAGGAGGAGGCGGAGCTGGTTCAACTATGGCTTTTTCATCAGCCACCACTTCTTTAGGAGCTTCAACAGGTTCTTGAGCAGGGGCAGGGGGTGCAGGGTCCACAATTTCTACTTTCTTAGCTTCCAATTCTGCCATGGCAACAAACAGAATCAAGAAAACAGAGAATTCTTGAAAAAAAGAAGATATTTCAGTAGTTGGAGGAAGGTAACTGTCACCCTAATTGATTGGACATACTATATATAAATTGGACCATAGAAAACAAGAGAGAAAGAGGGACTATTTTGGCTTAGCTGGCTTATCAATTTGTACACTCTTGCAAAAGGGGGAACTCATTGGCTAATGGTGAGCTGTCACTTGCCATTACTGACAGATACCCTCCGTTATATTTTTGAAACATTAATGTCCTGTCGTTTTAAAATTAATACATATATATTCTTTATATGTAAAATATATACATATCATAATTTCATCCATCAATGCGACATTTTATTAAATATTAGATCGTCACATAAAATTGTGTTACGTGTTCATAATTCAGTCATGTGTTAGAGTAAAGGGGCGTATATGCTCAAGAGTATGATAGAAGGTATCTGCATATCATTTACGTCAGTTCAGAGATATAGTCATCAATTTTTTTTTATTTGATCCGATATTCATACAGAAAATTCACTAATATGAATCAATTCAAGGGAAGTGCTCTTTATCAATCTTTTCGATATTTAGAACTTGTAAATGGAGATTGTTAATTAAGTGAAGAACAATCTTATATGTGGCAGTACCTATCACTAATGTTTCACAAATATAGAATTAAGTGAGGAACATTATGGTATTTCTTTCGTCTCATATTAGTTGATAGTTATATTAAAAACAATTGTTTATTTTAGTAAATCAAAAAAACATTCATTAAATTTTTTATGTATTATCCTTATAATTAATTTTTTTTGAAAATGTTCATATTTGTTTATATTTTTTTTTAAAAAAAAAAAGTTAAGTTATGAATTAGTAAAATTATTTTTATTTATGATTTTTTTATATATAACTTAAAGAGATAAACAATTTGAAACAGATGGAGTGATGACGACAGAGCCGTTGGACTAAAGTAATTTGGAACAAAATAATTCTCTTTAAACATCATGTTACTTTTGATATACTTGCCAAAAATTATGTGGTCCTTAGATCCAACGTTATTTTCATCTTCCCATGACCGTTTCATCTGAAAAGATCGAAACTATATTTCCAAACAAATATAATTAGAGATTTTATATAGTTAGGTAATTTATAATTTAATTATAAATAAATTTTCGTGATAATTATGGTAGTAGACAATGGCGGAGCTAAAATTTTTAATAAGAAGTTCATAATCAGAAGAAGTAAATCACTGAAGGGGGTTCGACATCTACTATATAAACATAAAAAATATTGTTAATTATGTATAAATAGTAATATTTTTCGTCGAATAACCTAGCTCTATACTAGCTCCGCCCCTGGTAGTAGGTAATTGATTAAAAACCTGGTACAATAGATTAAACAATACCAATAAAATAAATGTTGACTTTCGGATCATTATCAATTTTGTTTTGAGATTTGAAACTTATACGCATTACTCTTTAGTAAATAAAACTTCTTTTTTTATAAAAAAAAAAAGGTTTTCAAGAAGTGTTAACAAGCAAAATAGTTTTCGAAACCTTTTTTTTTTTTTTTTTACATTTTATATCGAGATTAAAATTTGTTTTCTGATCCTATCGAAGAATAATTTTTAATTTGTCCATTATAAAATCTTGAGAAAAAAAATCTTGGTCGAATGTCCAAAGTGTTAAAGTCCAAAATTAATAAGCAAAATAGGACAGATAATAGAAAGAGAAAAGAAAAAGTCTAAATGAAGGTTTGAAGATGATATACATTAGTAAGATACGCAAAATATTCAAAAGATAATTAGATAGATATTAAATAATTGTCATGGTAGGGCCTCTAATAGCCTGTGCTAGTAGTTATTTTTGGCATTAAAAATTATAACAAGTGAAGGAGTTGGTTGAAAGAAAGTGTTAAGCACGACTTCTTCCACATGGATCTATTAATTGATTGCCACAAGAATGTATACACTCTCAAACTCACCAACCAAACAAGGCTTCACTATTCCAAATGTATGCACCAAGAGAAACCACCTAATTACACAAACATTTCTTTTATTTCTTTCTATAGTTCAAAATCATAATTACATTTTATCTCACTAATTTTATATTAAATTTTAACTCAGATACATCTAGATACATGTTTTGTTGATATTAGATACATTGAATTCTGAAATAGGAAGAGAAGTGACTGAGAACAGAAGGGAGTCGAACAAGATTTGTCATATACATGTGAATCACACAGAGACATACATGTATCTGGAATAACAGATACACGAGCGAGATATGAGGGTGACGAGCAAAATGGGAGGAAGTTCAGGGGCATATGTGTAACTCAGTGTTGAAAGTCAATTTACGATAAAATGAGATTTGTTCAAGTGGTTAATTGAGCGAGGGACATATGTATTAACTCAACTTTGAAAGTCAATTTACGACAAGTGAAATTTGTTCAAGTGGTTAATCGAACACTATATTAAGGTTTGAATTACACTGAAAAAATAAATAAAAACACGATTAACCTTCTTCGGAAAAAGAAAAAAAATAATAGTTATTTCAACAAAGTGAGGATCATACCCCTACTAATATGACCATATCTCCATCGATGTGGGATATCCAACATCCCTCGAGCCCTAGAACTTGCAATTATATGTGAACAATAGAATATGAGATTTCAATATCGGGTCAAACGATGAACTTGAATGGATCAACATAATATCAGTATCACATGATTTTTTTAAAAAAAAATGAACATCAAGTTTCAAATCAGCTTAAAAGATAAATTGTTCAAGATCATATAAAGAGAACAGAAAAATATCGAAGTGGAATATTCAACTACCAACATAGTTTTGTCATAATTTTTTATGGGAATTAATCTTGTATACTTTACCATTTAGATTAGTGCGTATTAAAGGGATGTTCATAACCATTATTTGTCACTTTAATAAAGCACTCAAATAATTAAGAATCAAACTAGATACTTATATATATTTATTTTAAATACAAGATGGAGGTCCCTTGCCGACATTAAATTAATGAGAATGCAAAAAAATAAAAATAATTAAGGCCTCAATTATTACGTTAATGATACGGTAATTTACAATTAACAACATTTTTAGAGCTCATAAAAAAATAATAGTCTTTAATTTTTGGACGAAATGAGCTGGAGATATATTTATTGGCAAGTCAATTTATGCATAATTCCAATTAACTCATCTAAAAAATTGGCTCAATTTGGACAGTCTATGTGGCTCAAAATTGACCTATAAAAAACTTATTAAAGCAAAAGAAACAAAATGAGTTTAGTTATTAGTCAAATATAAAAGAGTCCGGAACCTAAAGGATACAAAATATTAACAAAAATTTCAAAACGGTATATAAAATTTTATATTAACCAAAACAGTAAAATCGCTGCATCAACAACGACTTACCTAACCGGAAAAAGAAAAAATCGCTGCCTAGGCAGCGATTTTGTAAAAAAAAAAATTCTTTTTTTTTATAAATCACTGCTTAGGCAGCGATTTCATTTTTTTTTAAAAAAAAATGACATTTTGCAAAATTGCTGCAAAGGCAGCGATTTTACTTTTTCTGGTGAGGTAAGTCGCTGTTGATGCAGCGATATTACCGTTTTGGTTAATATAAAATTTTATGTACCATTTTAGAATTTTCGTTAATATTTTGTACCCTTTAGGTTCCGGACTCAAATATAAAACATGGTAAAATATAAGAAAAAGGGTTTGTTAGTCTCATTTTGTAGTATTGAGATCGGATTTTCAGAGTTATCGAATTAATCAATGAAAAATGGGTAATGATTGAATTGTTAAATAATAAATAGATAAATAAAAATGATTCTAAAAGTTCTGTTTGGATTATGATTCAGTATTTCATAAAAATTAATCCACCAATCTTGAATTAACTAAAAAAATTAAATAGACTATGACCCAATTTTTTAATCAATTTAACTCAACCATTTAAAATTTGGAAACATTATTTGCAGTAAAACTTTTGAAGTTTATTCATTTTGAAATAATATTAGATACTTCAATTGATGTTTAAGTACATATGATTAACGTTAGAAACATATGAATGGATTTTATCATTTTTACTTGAACTTTTCGACACATGTATGATAAATCATCGCAAATTTAAATCTAATCAAACTGTAACATCAATATCAAACGTAAAAAAAATAAAATTGTGAGTTGGCAAAACCTATTCTCTATTTTTCCTATACAGGTAGATCGATTGTTGCTTCTTTGCTGGCCAATTAAATGGATCCTTTGTTCTCACTATCAAGATTACCGATTATTTATTAAAAGTACATGACTCTACTAAATGATAACTCGATATATAAAGATTTAATTTTATGATTCTACACTTCACTAATATTCTATATAAACAAATATATAACTAAAAGAACATTCGCGATGATGTGTCTCGTAATTTATTTTAAGAAAAGGATTGTTAGTTGGTTTGAATTAATTAAAGTTGTGTATGGTGGAACCAGTGGTACATATATAACAGCGTGGAGTCTTCAAAACAAGACTTTACAACTTATATTGGCTATAGCCTTTTAAAACCAACAACATTTATAACTTTAGCTTGTAATAATATGAGATTCGATCAATTTGAATTTAAGTCAGGATATTAATATTCTTTAACAAATAAAATTTAATTCTTAAATTTGATCTCTGTAAATGTGAAAAATATTATTTCATTCCACCATAATTATTATTTATAGTTTTTTATTTGTGTCCACTCAATTACTTTTTACAAAACGTTTTCTTGAAGTTTTAATCAAACTAAGTCATTATATAACGTCATTCACCAAAATAATATTTTTTTCTAAAATTTTACAAAACTAGTATAAACGTATTCCACAGTAACGTTTTAGGATATATTTTATTTTTATAAAAGTTGATGGCGTCAGATTGATATACGTTACTCCCAGTAACGTTTTACTCCTAAAACGTTACTCATAGTAACGTTTGAGGAGTAAAACGTTACTGAAAATAACGTTTTAGGAGTAAAACGTTACTTATAGTAACGTATATCAACCTAATGCTGTTAGTTTTTAAAAAATAAAATATACCCTAAAACGTTACCGTGGAATACGTTTATACTAGTTTTGTAAACTTTTAGAAAAATATATTACTTTAGTAAATTGTTTTATTTAATGGCTTAGTTTGGTTAAAAATTTCTTACTATACAAATCTTTATTCTTAAAAGAACTCCTTTATTCTTACGAATTACAACACAAATCTTTATAAATTCTTTATAATTTTTTAAAACAAGATTTTTTATTTTTTTTTTAGATTTGAACTTAAAACTTTCAGTCATTTTTGACATTTCGAACCTTATAAGGGTAAAAGGATATGGTTGATTATATCACAATCATATTTTGGATCATTTAATATGCAATTTATCAGCCGACAAGGATTCGAATTGACCTTCCTGCTGGGTCCTTGGTGCGACTAACCGTCTCGAATTTATGTTTTAAATATGAAAAAAAAATAATTATATCGTGTAAGATTTAAATTTAGTTGAAATTTTCATATGGACATCAAATGAAAAATTAAAAGATATAATTCGATATGTTAAAAAAATGGTAATACTATATTGTTAGGAAAAAGAAATGGTAATATTATATTGTTAGAAAACTTCTGATAATTTATATAGGAAGAAAAATAATTTGATAAAATCAGACTAAGAAATAGAAAATGAAATAATTACGTACGATGTAAAATCATAGTCTTTTGTTTCACGGTAATGCAAAACTTCCCATTTATTTCGATAAATATATATATATATATATATATATATATA
>NC_028639.1:3343090-3413986 GCF_001406875.1 Solanum pennellii | reverse complement strand
TATATATATATATATATAATCTAATGAAAATGTCTCATTTTAAAACTATTCAATAGAACAACTTTGTCCTGCATTTGTTTTTGTCTAGAAATTTCCCTAAATTAGCAAAGCAGCTTATCGAAAATGTTACGAAAAATACTTGATCACGAACAGTTATAATTAACCGTAATTTAAGGATCCAATATTTTCATCTCAAAATTTAGAAACTATCTAATAACTTTGACCATATGATGATTCGAAACTTTTATTTTTTATCTTTTAAATTGAATGACGAAATTAGATTATTTATTTGTTAAAAAGAAAAATATTGACTAGCTCTCAAATATTAGCTTTTTTTTGCGGCCAACATTTTGTCAATTGAAAATTAACTTTTAAAAAAAAAAGTTTTGTAAGTAGAAAATAATGGGATGCACAATATTTTTGGTTTTAATAGAAGAGAAGATATTTTTGGTGTCAGTTTTAATATAACTTCACATCAGCTAGTAGATATATTGAAATAAGGCAGTGTCAGAATTTTCATTAAAAGAGTTCAGAGTTTAAAGAAGTCAACATACTAACTAGCTAAAGAGGGTTCGACATTTACTATATATAAGAAAAATTTTCATTGGCTCCGCCCAAGATCACAACAATTCAAACAAACAGATAGTTAAAATAATCCATTCATCCAGACAATAAGAAAATAAATTTGAATAACAAAGAAGTATTCAAAGTTTTCATGGCCTCCCATCTATACATGAATATTTGCTTTCATGTACTATATATATATATAAACATCAAGATTGTGCTCATCATGAATACAATAGTAGTAAGAACTGAGTCTTACTTCACAATACAAATAGGTATATATGATCGAATATATTAAAACAAGATGATCAAAGTACGGAGGATAGCTAGATCTATGCTTGTTCACATTCTCAACATAACGCGATATGCAATAATAGCTTACCTTAACTCAAGCAATGGCAGAGTAACTGTGATCATCTGCAGTAGGACCCTGAGAAAGAATGGTCAGAAACACAAAGACACCGTACAGAACGGTAGCAATGGCAGTAAAGTTAACTAGGAAGGCCTCGGAACCATATTTAGCCAAACCGTTGACTTCCAGGAATGTGAGCTTCTCAAGGAATCCTAAACACGCATTGCCAACAGCCACGACATATATAAACATCCCCAAAAGCACATGCCAAGGAAGTGAATCGCGTCTGATTTCAGAACTACCTCCAGGGTAGAAGAACACCACAAATCCGTAAATCCACTGCAAATGATATGTCAACGAGTAATGAGAAACAACTCGTGATCATCAAATTTTGTATTAAAACTGATAAAGACTGGTTAAGTTTCCCCTATGAAATACGCAAAGTCTTTTCGCAAGTTTTAGTATATTTTGATAACTTGTTCCCTATTGGGTACATTAAGATTAATAAATGATTAAATAGGATAAACCAGGAGATCCAAGCAAGAAGAAATGAACATTGTGCTCGCCACGAAAGTGCCTTAGACGTGCGCTCTGACACAAAGTTTTGAAGGTTGACATCTAAGTACTGTGTTTCCTCGTCGTAAACATGAGCTACAGTATCATTTATTTGTGTATGATTTATCAAGAAACATAATTGAACAGGAATAATTATGAAAAGTCCAACCAAGATGTAACACCGTTTGGATCAGAAGTACATGAAAGAACCTACTTGGAACTTCATCTCAAGACAATTTACGAGCGTCAAACTATTATTACTTCACTCTTCAATTAGATAAAAGGAGTCATAATGGGATGCTTACCTGAATGCCATAAAGAGTAATAACTCCTATTCCAATCCAGGAATGTAAACTGTACATATTGGGGATGTTGCTTTCATTGTGGTTCTTGAATGCGGTATAGATTCCAATTATACCAAGTATGAGCGCGATAGCATGTAAAACTAGATGTATTTTTTTCTTCACCTGCTTCTCCAGGGGGAAAGATTTGTAACTTATGATGGCTGTAAATTTGGATTGACAGGGCATTAATAATCAAATGCCATAATAAAGAAAAAAAAAAGGAAATAAAGCGAAAGATGTCTATAAACATCTCGATTACCTTCCCCCCCGAGAATAATGAAGCCAATAAGCATAAGTACAGGGTGAATCTGGAAAACAAGAGTCATAGAGAAAAGATGAAGATAATACATTCATGAAAATACCATAACCAGAAAAGACTATGCTTTAAGCAACAGTATAAGACTATAAGTGTTACTATCTGGAAGTGATAGTTGAGATTGTACCCGCTGAATCCGTAACACAAAAGTCTCATAATCTAATTTTCTTTGTGGAAGTAATTCAAAAACATTATTGTTAAATCTCATCTAGCAGTATTGTGCAATAAAAATCATCACCACTATTGTAATAGGGACACTGGACAAATAATCTTAATTGTTTTGTATTTCAGCAGTCACAAGGTTCCCCCAAGAAGCATTGAGTGTTAAGTATGTCTTACACTAGAACAATAAACTCTCTGTCTTCCCTACAAAATAATATCAGAAACAACCTCTCTATTACCTACCAAGAGGTAAGAGCTAAGGTATCCGTACACTCTATCCTCCCCAGACTCGTGGGGATCACAATGAATACGTTGTTGAAACAAACTCTCTAATTTCCATAACAAATGATCACTACTTCTATCATGTTGGACCACTGAAAGCATCATGATGAATCAGACCTAAGTTGTGCGAACTCTTCATGATTTACATTGCCACACCCATGTCGAATTCTTCAAAAATACACTACTTTTAGAGAATCTGACACGCACCCTAAACTACTTTGAAGAGCCCGAGCAACATAGAATCAGATCACTCATTGTGTTTCATATTTTAGAGTCAACTTCCTCCTTAACTATTATAAAGTATGAATACAACACAGTGAAGTTATAGGTAGGTAGGTAACCAAATGTTTGGTATAAACACCAAATAATCAAAATACACAAAAAAGAACACATCATAGCCATTCAGACTTTTCATAAATCAACATAACATACAAACAACAAAAAAATTTAAAACTTCTTCTTGAACAGAGTTGACAAATTTGCAAAAAAAAAAACAAATCTTGATTACACCCCACAGAACAGAACAAATAAAAATTGCCAACAAAAACACAACAAGATGTAAAATTGCCACTATTCCAAGAAAAAAGAAGAACCCCACCAAATTTCAAGAAAAGAGGAAAGAGGGCTTACATTAAAGATGAGATTTTTGTTTTCAGCTTCCCAAGCTAAGCCACCTCTAAAGTGAATAGACCAAACTAAGACCATAACAGCAGCAATTAAGGCAAAAAAATGTGCCCCAAATGAAAAAGGCAGTGCCTTTAGCCCAGTTGCCATCTTCCCTTTTGATGATAACAAGTGCAAATACAGAGCAATGGATAAAATGTGTGGAGTGTTATCTTAATTTTATCAACTGAATTTTGGGCTATTTTGAGATGGAGACAAGGGAGAGAAAAAGTCTTTTGAAAATACTACTCATGTTGTATGTGTGTGTTTTTAAAGACCAGAAAAAAATATTAATTATTTTATTGTTAATTTATGTTTCAAGATAAAACATTCTTTTATTGAATATCTATTTTATTTATATATTTAATTTCTTGATGTGTTTCCGTTTTGTTCTATAATATTAAAGTAGAACAGAAAAAATAATATTTTTATTTACTCATGTGTTTTTGAAGACTATTTATTTTCTCATGAAAAATATATGATTGTTTTAAGCTTGTATTCTACTTAATTGTTATTAAACTTCAAGAGATCAAAAAAATTCAGGGTAGGATGTAAAAAGAGATTTTTAGGGTAATTTGATCTTTTATTTAGAAATTTATGATATTAGTAACTTAAGATTTTTGAGGGTAATTCGATCTTTTATTTAGAAATTTATGATATTAACAACTCGGATCTTGACACGCAATAAAATGTATAACTTATATCAGCTTAGTTATACATATATTATAAAAAAAGTACCAAACAAAATACTAGTAGACCCGGTAAATGATGACAAAACTATCTCCATCATATGTGGATCATTTACACGTGGCAAATTTAGATTGGTTGAGACCGTTTCGTGTTGTCGCCTTCATATGATTTTTTTTTAAATTTAATCTTCTTTTTTTATATAAAGAGGATTTTAAATAATTTATATAAAGTTACACTTTTTTTAAAGTTATTTATCAAGAATATAAATTCGTAAAAATACTTCTCAGTTTTTAGGAAAGAATAATTTTACATAATTAAGAAATTATTATGAAGTTATACTTATTTTAAAGATACTTATCACGAATAAATTCGTAAAAATAGTTTTTTTTTAGTTTGTAGGAATGAATAATTTTGTTTAGTCGTGTGGCAAAACTTAAAAATAATACTCTCTATTTTATATTAATTAAATTTGTATGTCAATATTTATATATTAAGAAAAAAAGTATTGGAGGACATAATTTAAGTCATAATTTTCACTATTACACTTTATAAAATCATATATATAACTTTATGCAATTATCTCTTAAAAAATATAAAACTTTAATAAATAAAGAGCAAATATGGAAAAAAAAAATAAAAAATCTATCTTAAACTTTAAATAATTTATTATTTCGAATAATGAAGAAATCTTAAAATATTAAGTCAATATAAAATAAAGAGAGTATTTATTTTGAAACGGAAAAAATAATTGTAAATGGCAATATAATAAATTTGGTTTTCGATCCACATTCCAAAAGTAGGTGCAATATATGTAGAAGAAAGGAACACGTTGGTTGGTAGGTGGATGCTTGGGCGTCTTGGTTGTTCTTTTTTCCTCCGCTTGATGTTTGAAGTTTATATTGAAACTTGGATATTGCGATGCTTATTTGTGGGTGATGTTTTCAGTAAAATTTTCTTCATATTCAGTGTTCGATCTCAAGACATTTAGTTGAGAATGAATCAGTGCACCATAACTCATGTTAATGTTACTTATATTCAATGGGGTATTTACTTTCGAACTAAATGTTTAGAAAAATATTTTGACTAAACCACCGATACTTTTGAGTTATATGAAAAATTTAACCTAAAAAGTAATGTTCCAACCATATTTGCAAAACTGATCTAGGAAACATATAATTTGAAAAATGTTGTAAATAATAAAATGTGAATGTCATGTAGTAAATTCAAACTTCATGACTTTGGAGATTGGACTTCAAGGATTAAAAAAATACTCCTACTTTTTATATATACTTGTCTTATATGTAGACACAAATACATTGAAAGATTGGATAGAAAATACTACTGCTCTTTTTCTCTAAATTTATTTGTTATTTAATTCTAATACTTTATTTTATAACAAAAAAATATAATCTTAAAATTTATGGATTTAAAAAGAAAAAGTGTATTTTTTAGATACCAACTTAAGATTTTATTATTATTATTATATCTCTCTTACTCTGTTCAAGCTTCCTTTTCAGCCCTCTCATTAAAATATTATAAATTAGAATACGTATAAGTTTATCGAAGCAAATTAAACCTTTTCCACATTGCATCAGTTGAAAGAGAAATAACGATTTATTCATCTGCATTGGAAATAGTTCAGCAAAATCTTTATTTTAAAATGTTTGAAGTCCAAACATGAAATTTGAATATTAATTATGAATTATCATTCAAATATTTTTAATTTATTTCATATTTTAAATATTCAAATAAATATCTTTTAAAATAAAACCATCTTTATCAAAATAACCACCTCTATTACGAGTGATAGATGAAGTAGGAAATTGGAGGATGTAGTAGTTAAAAGTAAGGAATGATGCATTGACCAATCTTCTTCCATCAATCACGATCCCTTCATTTTGTTTTTATCAACTACCACGTCCTTCATATGGGCCATATTAATAAATAATAATTAATACTAATAAATAGAGAATTTGATATACCAAACAATATGGTATATTGGATGAATTAATTTTTTTTAATTAGAGATTTCAAATTTAAGTCATGAATATAAAATTTTTTTTAATAGTGATCGTTTTCCCTCAAAAAAGACCTTAGACGGAGCAAATATGATATAATCTTTTAATAGGAAAAATTGTATATAATAACAAACTAATAACCTAAAATAAATAGAGTAGCTAAGGTTTGATTAATTGTGCTCCATAGCAAACGTTTGCGAAAAATTGTCAGGCGCCTCTCTCCCAAATATCTCGTTCGCCACTCTCCTCTAATCTCTTGCTCACTTCCTCACTTTTTATACAAACACGTGAATAAAAATTGTTTCTAATTGTATAAAGCAGAGGAAATTGTATAAATACATATATTTTTTTCCCTCTCTCCCTTCTTCCAGATCTCGCTCGCCACTCTCCCAAATCTCGCTCGCCACCCTCGTCTTTCTCACTTATACAAACAGAAGCGAAATATATAAAATAAATACCTTTTAAATATTGTAAATATTGTATATTTAAGTAAGGTTGATTAAAATAATTAAAATAAATATAGGGATATATATATATATATACATATATATATATATATATATATATATATATATGACAATAAATCATCGCTGATTTTTTTGTGAAATATAAAGAATAAATTATTACAAAAAAAAGTAACTCTCAATTCCAAAAATACCCTTACAGGAAGTTGCCCTGCTAATACAAAAAAGTAATTCATAATTCCTAAAATACCCTTACAAGAAGTTGCCCTATTAATACAAAAAAGTTCTCCCTCCGTTCGAAATTGTTTGTCATGTTGCATTTTCGAAAGATAATTTGATTAATTTTCAAAGTTAAATTAGATCATATTAATTCGATATTTTAAACAAAAAAAATTAGATATTCTAAAACTATATGAAAAGTACTATAAATTGCAATTTTTTGCATATTAATATGATGAAAAAAATACATTTTAAAATGTCAGTCAAAGTTTTTATAGTTTGACTCTAAAAATAGAAACCATGACAAATAATACCGGACGAAGGGAATAATTCATAATTCCTAAAATACCCTTACAGGAAGTTGCCCTACTAATACATAAAAGTAATTCATAATTCCTAAAATACCCTTACGAGTGAAAGCTAATCTACTTACTTCCTTATGCGTAATTAGTAATAATATATATTTTTTCAACTTTTAACCTGCTAACTTCACAATATGCTTTGATTTATTCTTTTAACATCATCACTATCGAGCTCTTACACAATGGTAACACACCGATCTTACAATAAAGAAAATAAATCTACTTTTGATATAAAATCAACATGAAATATTTGGCTAAGCGGATTTGACGGTCTATAAAGTGAAAATATAAGAGTCTGGCTAACACATCATTCAGATCTAATTAATTGACACGAAATATTAATGGGAAAATTATATATAATGGCGAACTAATAAATTAAATTAAATGCTATAACCATACTCTATACAAACACAAGTGTATAAAATGTGTTTCTATTTGTATATAACGAGAAAAAAATTTATATATACATATATTTTTGTTCCCCTCTCCCAGATCTCGCTCGCCACTCTCCCAGATCTGGCTCGCTACCCTCGCCTCTATCGCTTATAAAAACAGAAACGAAATGTATAAATTGCGTTTCGTTTGTATAAAGTGAGACAATAATGTATATGCACTTGCAAATACATATATTTTCGTCCTATACACTTATACTTATACAATACAAATATTTTCCTGACCAATTTCCTTTTATCTTTCTCTCTTCTCGTTTTATACATACACAAATTATACAATTGAATTGTATATAACTGCTTTCGTTTGCATATGTATAGCGAGTTATACAATTGGTTTCTTTGTATATGTATAGCAAATTATACATATTTATGTTTGCTATGAAGCGCAATTATGCAAACTTTGCTATAGCATACAAATATAAATTTTGTGTTTGCTATATGTGAAAGTTGTCCTATATTAATCCTTAGGTGGAATCGACTTAAAATAACAAACGTTTTAAATGTTAGACACTAGATAGTCAAAAATCGAGTTAGATAATTTGGTAAAAATATTGTAATGTTATTAGGTATATATAGTAAATATGTTTGCTTAGTCATATAATGGAAATGGACCCATTGAGGAGAGTAGGGATGTACAAAATCGAATCGAAAACTAAATCAAACTGTAAATTGAGTCAAATCGGAAAAAAAATCAGACTAATGATTTGGTTTGTCTTGGTTTGGTGTTGGAAAAAAAAATCCGACTATATTTGGGTTGGGTTGGTTTCAACTAAAAAAAAGCAACCCGAGACAAAATCAACCCGACTTTATATATATAATTTTAGAATTTTATTTTATACGTAAAAATACTTACTTTGATATAATTTTTAAATATCTCTTATACTTTTTCATAGTTTTTATAATATATTTATTTCATATTTGGAAGTTAGAATTCTTAATGATCTAATAAGATTATAGTCCATACATGTTGATAATTATACTAAAGTTTGAATAAAAATTAAAGCAATACTAACTAAAAAAGAAAATCAATTCTAATACTAAGAATGACAATAATAGTGAATATATATTTTTTAATTTTTACATAGATTCAGACAATTAAAATACATGATCTAATTTTACTTTCTTTTACAATTTAGTCATCTAACTAATACTTACTAAACTTATTTTAAATGATGTAATATTTTAAATTATGATCAATTTCATTATTACGTACGTGATTTCATTATTATTTTTTTTGTTGGATATTTTAGTGTCATTAAACATATCATATTTTTTGTTATTTTCTTGAAAAATAACTTAAATAGTTGCATTTTGGTAGGACTAAAAAAATATTTGAAGTACAAGGAAATTATATATTTGTATGAATACTTTATCGAAAAAACCCAAAAATCCGAAAACCCCAAAGAAATCCGAAGTTAAAAAAACCGACTTTTATTGGTTTGATTTGATTTAAAAATTTAAAAATCCAATACAAATTATTTGGTTTGATATTTGAAAACACCGAACAACCCGATCACGTACACCCCTAGAGGAGAGGATGCATATACGAATTGGGCTTTGCATAACTTGGACTATTTCCAATTACACCTATTAAAAATCAAAATGAGCACTGGCCCAATTCTCCACACTTGATGGCCCAAGTGTATTTTAAGGATGATTTTGTCTTTGGAGATATTTTCCTTTTTTTTTTAATAGATTTCTGAAATCACCTTAAACACCTAAAAAATGGAATCACTTAATTTTTACCCACTAACCATGATAATAATTTAATGGGAAACTTTAGCATATAGCTATTCAAAAATAGCTTAATTACGCTTTAATAACTATAGTATGCTAATTACGATTCGTAGCTACATGTTATAGGGAGGAGAATGACGAGCGAGATTGGGAGAGAAAGGAGAGAGGCGAGCAGAGAGGGTGGAGAGTGGGAGAGAGGCGAATTATACATGTATATCAGTTAGATAATTGTATATATGTAAATGGTATACATATATATTTGTATTATTTCCGAATACATTTGTATAACTTACGTGTTTTTGTATAATTGAGTAATACAAAGTTTCTAATCATATAAATATGATAAAAGTCGAAATTACGAATTAATACAAACATAAACATATGAACTTTAAACAATTATACAAATCATATTATGCAAATTACATTATATAAATTATATTATAAAAAATGTGAAAACTACATGTTTATATAAACTTTAAATAGTTATCAGAAAAAGATTGAATGTATATGGTGATAAAACGGAAAAATCAAAGGAAATCATCGTCATATGCAAATCAAACAAAGAATTATTAGTTACGAATTATACAAGTTCAAAGCCAATCCACGTAACTAATAGTAATATTAATCATGAGTGATAATTATAACAAACTATAGTTATAATGAGTTGATGACTAATTATGTATTATAAATTTTCTTAGCTGGGTAATTCTCCCTAATTTTTTTTAGTATCATTCTCAGAATTATATAATAGGAGTATATAATTGTATTCACCCAACTGATAAAATCTTTTAGGGAACAGTTTAAAAATATATAGCCTTACATAATACATTGCACTTGAGTAGTCATATTTTCAATTTACATTCGTATAGTTTCGTAACAATGATTATACATATTTATATAACATTATGCAATACTTATTTGCTTATACAAGCAATGTATCTCTATTTTGTATAATACTATATAAAAGTATATTAATTTTGCATAAATGTGTATGATAAATTATAAGAGCGTATGCATGTCACTAGGTACAATGACGAAGTCTTTTTGTAGTAGTGATTTTTAGGTATTTTTTTTTCTTTCAAAATCAGTCCAAACCTCCATAAAAAAAATCGAAATTTTGTAAACAAATCTCGTTAGACTATTTCCAACAAGTCTAAATAATACCCACTCTCAATGTCTAACAAAACATTAAATTCTAAAATTCAAACTCAATTCCTTAAGCTTATTCAACAATGATGGATTTACACATGGTTTTTACCATTTAAATCCTGCAAAAAAAAATAAAAATTACCACGATTTGAACCCCAACTCCAACTATAAATTTTGGTTTGTCAACTAAAATTAACAGGACTCATAACCTTAGATTCAACTTTAAATAAATGAACTAAAAAATTTCAACTAATAAAAAAAAACAAGGATGAATATGTTGCTTAATTAATGAAATCTTATTGAGTTAGTTAACTTCTTTTTGGGTTTTAGAATTGGAGTTATATTGCTTGCTTGCTTGCTTGGAATTCTAACGAGTATAATGGTGTGTATATATATATGTATATATATATATATTAATTTTATGATTTATGATTACACAAATAATTTTGATTAGAACATTGGTAGGTATGTAATTATTAGTTTGGTTAGAGCATTCGCAAATCTACATATAAATATAAATAGTTTTAATGGAATACTGGTAGGTATATTATTAGTTTGGTAGAATATTGACAGTTATCACAACCTATAGTTAATAGAGAAAATCTTTAAAATAATTGAACGGAATAATAGAAAATTTTAGATGAAATAATTTATGAAATTGGGGGACTTATTTGTTAAAGAAAGAACAAAAATTCTATATTGGTGCTTAATAAAATAGGCGAACTCTTTATTTTAAAAAAAGATATTACAACACCAATATGTCTAAATTTGATATATAGACCTATTATAGTAGATGGTATATATCTGTTTTCCTATTATTTTTGTTGAGGTAGAAATAATATCAGATAAGCGTTTTTAGTAATCTATTTGAAGTATAAGAATATTTTACAAATTTAAGAGTGTTTTTGTTTCTCTTTGCGTATAAGAGACTTAAAACTATAAGAAATTATCTAGTAAAATCATAAAATTTTATTTTATATCGATAAAATTATTTTTTTTCTACAAAAATTTACTCTTTAGACCTCGATATTTAAACCATCACAAATCAAATTGTCAGGCCTAGAGATCTCTAGTTTGAATAATCAAAATAAAAATTTCAAATCTTTAACTTTGAGGTTAGTTGTTTATGCTTGGAGTCTACTTTCTCTCAAAGGTCAAAAGTTTTTTAACTGTATTCATATGAAAGTTCAAACTTTACACCTAATGTTTAAAATTTGATTTTGAGACGATAAAGTATTTAGAACTTTGTAAAATTTAGGCTCTTCTTAAAATAGCAGGTATCCTAAAAAGGGGATATTTGTCCACTTTACCCCTTTTTGAGTAAGTAATTTGCAAACTCAATTTTTTAGTTTATATAAGTGGCGTCAAATGGGTTAATGAGGTTGAATTTGGGTGATTGAAATGGACTAAAAAACCCCGCGCCCTTCCCCTTTATATTATGACCATATATTATGAAGTATCAAATGAAAAACATAGTACTAGTTTTTATTCCATGTACTTTTATTCTTCCAGAAAACTAAAAGATATCTGTTTTTCTATTTGGAAGCAATGATTCTCCTTTTACCATTATAATTACAGAATACTTTCACCGTTCAGAATTGTATGTCATATTGCGTTTATCGAAAGTCAATTTAACTAATTTTTAAAGATAAATTAAATTAAATTAATTCGATATTTTAAACAAAAAAATTAAATATTCTAAAGCTATATGAAAAGTACTATAAATTACAATTTTTGCATATTAATAAGATGAAAAATTCATCTTAAAATGTTAATCAAAATTTTTATAGTTTATCTCTAAAAATAGAAACCATGACAAACATTACCAGACGGAAAAAATATATGATGCATTTATTATAACAGAATTTATGAAAAACGTATACAACTTATTAACGTAGTAAATGACACTTAATTTTGACTTTTACATTTCTTAATAATAAAAAAATTAGGGATATGAGAAAGGAAAAATAAAAAAGAGATCATAATAAAAAAAATAATGTTCAAATAATCAACTAACCAAGCTTCGAAATTCCTTCGAAAAGAAAGATGGGAGGATAAGATAGGATATTTTAATATGGAAAAAGCAGAACCCCCAGTGTGATCGGTTTCGTGGGTGAGTTCAATTAATAAATGCAACAACAACTCACATGAATAGCTGTGTCCTTTGTTGGCACTGCTGAGGCACGTGCTGAACATTAATATCAATATTCCACAATTAAAGCCTGTCATTTACTCCCTACATCTCCTCGTTCCTTTATACCGTATGTATATCTTATAAATTAAAAATATTTTTATTTTTTAAATTTTTTATTTACTTGTTCATATTTTCTCTTCTAGATATTTCTATTTATTTGTTCATTTTAACAAAAATATTTTACTATATCCTAATTTAAACTTCTTGAAAATTTCATAGTTTTGATTCATCCTTTTTGAAACTATATTTAATAAGGCTAAGATTGTAACTTCACTATGTTAATTATTGTTATCTTAATATGTGTGTTTTATAAAGTGGACAACTGAATACAGACAGAGATAATAATTTATAATTTAAAATAGAACTATTTTAAAATATAGATATAGTAAAATTCTAAAAGATTTTTTCATTGTTAATCCTGATATGATGAATGAGACACACTTAAAATTTAAGGAGTAAATTAGAGCTATAAAATAGAAAAATGAACAAAAGTAATTTTTCATATACATCTACCAACGTCCACAAAATTTTAAGCAACAAAATAATTGTCAACATTAATAAACTTGTAAGATGGATACTCGCCAACAGAAAATAAAGGCAATAAATGAGACGTTAAAATAGAAAGAGTACCTCTATTTTTTGCTGCCGGGGATTACATAGCTTCTTTTTCATTTTACCAGCGCAGCTATGAAAGTGATCTACGTAATTGCGCTGGATCATCGTCCATCAGAGACTCAAAAGACATTTTGATTTAGAATTCTTATTCTTCCTAGGTCATTGTGCCACACACGAGACAATTTTAAATTGCCAGAAAATGAAAATTCAATCAATCAAAAAAACAATCAACAATTCAAATTAACATACGAAGATTCTTTACATATTCGAGGATGTATATCATATTTTAAACTTGTCTTCACCATTGTGAAAAAAGAGGGGATAATTTCTCTTTCTTTTTAGGGTTATGGCCATGTTACATCACGTGAAAATCCCAACTTACAGATCACAATAGCAAGGATGAAAGAACTAACAATAAGAATACCGTTGTTATGCAATTAATTAACACAAAGAATGATATAGACTAAGAAGTCAACTGGATTATAGTCCAAACAATGTCTTTGTTGGGTCTTGGGGACACATCTGGAAAAACCCAAACCAGCTGTGATAGCATTATATTTTACCTACCTACACTTTTTTTTTCTGGTCATCTGTAACTTAAAAAAAAAAACTTGTAAATATCAGAAAGAAACCCAATAACTATAAACTATGTAAGCCCTTTTCAGCTTAACAAGAAAAGCTTAAATTAGAATGAAAACACTGGCATCTCAACAAAAAGCAAAATGTGAACTCAATATTGAGTAAAGATGTAAAATTCTATGGGTATTAATGAAGGTCCCTTTACAACTAAAAGTATCCATCATTTGGGTACAAATTTAGGTCACTTCATAACATTGAAAATATAGACGAAAAGTAGTTTGACCTTCATGGAAAAAAAATATATTCTACTCAAATGACAGTCTGGATTGGGATCAGTCAGTCCCACATAAAGAAAAAGGAAGACAAGCTTGTGCAATAGAGGTATTGCTGTGTGTCATAACAAAGCACTTACTCAAGATCTCTTTACTTCAACTAAAATAAAGGTATTGATTATTTTATGCACTCAAAAAAGTAGGAGACATTTAGCTGTTGTTATCTGATACTCACATTGCATATTGTATTATATTTCATTTCCTTTCTTCTTTCAACTTGTACACCAAGGAAAGCATCTGCATCCTTCAACTAGAGCCTAGAGGGCAGGGATATCTTTACTTACAAACCAGAAACACGAAATATAGAGTAAAGTGAAGCAGTCAGCTTTCTCGGATCCCAAAGAAAGAGGGTCAAACAAATTCATTTTCTGATTTGACAATCATGTTCAAGTCTTCAAAATGGAAAAAGGAGAAGATCAAAACTGTATTTCAAATGCAGTTTCAGGTAACACAGGTATGCTAACAGGATGGTTAAAAATTGCTTTGTTCAGTTTCTTCTCAAATGCTGTTAACTGCATATAGCAAGCTTTGATTCGATATAAGCCAATAAAGCAATATTGAGAATTTGATCTCACTGAGCTTACAAATCTCTCAATCATGATGATTTCAGGTGCCTAAGCTAAAAGCGAAAAAACTGATGATTTCACTAGTTCCGGCAGACGCTGGAAAGCCGACAGTGAGACTAGGAAAAGCAGCAATTATCGAAGGAACATGTTCATGGGAAAATCCTATTTACGAGACAGTGAAATTAATCAGGGATCCAAAAACAGGAAAATTTAAACAAAACATTTACTACTTTGCTGTGGCATCTGTAAGTAACAGAAATGCAATCTCTAACCACCTTACGGTTGGAACATTTGCTCACTACTCATCGACATGATGTCATCTCAGGGATCATCAAAATCAGGTTTTCTGGGAGAAGTTGGTCTTGATTTTGCAGATTTGGTAGAGGCAACTGAAAGCTTAGTAGTATCCCTACCCCTAATGCCACTGGAGACTGGCGCGATTTTGCATGTATGTCCTCTCTCTCCTCTCCACAACACACACACACATACATACATACAAACTCTTCCATGGTAGAGGACTTCTGTCATGACTGCTGATCAAGGTTTACAACTTCCTTACTCGACACCTCAAACGGGAAAGGAAACAGAAAATAGATAGTATTAGAATAGGAACTTAGTCATAATGTTTGCTAACTGTGAAGTCCCAAATTGGTTGAGGGAAATGGGTTATGGTCTTTTTATATGGTCTTAGGCAACCTTCCCTCATGAGCTATCTTTTTGGGTCGAATCAGGTTCAATATCTATTTCTTAACATAGTAGCAAAGCCAAACCCAGCAATCCCTATTATTTTGTTTCTCAATGTTAGGCCCCCGTAATCCATGCTCCAATTGAATTTAGAGCATGTGGGGGAGGTTAAGTCCAACATTGGTTGAGGGAATGGGTTGTGGTCTACTTATGTCTTAGGGAATCCTCACCCTCATTAGCTAGCTTTAGAGGTTAAATTGAACTTGAAGTCCATTTCTTATTACTAACAAAGTAAACAAAAGTCTTTATGTTTAACTGTGTTAGTCTAAAATATATATATGAAACAGGTCGCAGTACAGAATATGCAAGGAGCTCAGGAAACCAGGTGATTTAGCATTCAATGCCATGCTAAACATGCTATCAATCTGGCTTCAGTTATCTACAAGTTTGGATACTAAAGTAGAGTTTTAACAAAATAATTTCAGGCCTACTGAAGATAGTGATATTTCAAGGACAGAATCTCTAGATCAAAGCTTTGAAACAGAGCTAGGAAGCAATGGCCATTATGGAAACGGACATTGTACATCTACTGAAGTAAGGTCTCATATTTATATACTTTTGCATTTCTTCATTTCACTGCATACAGTATTATCACATATTGAAATATACCTCATTTTGGACCTAGTTTGTGGAACTTTAAGTTTTGAGTGTAGAGAGATATGACACTTGGGCCTAACTCAATCCCAAAAGTTATCTCATGAGGGGAGGATTGCCCAAGTTCATATAAGCAAACCATCAGTCCATTCAACCGGGGACTCTAAAACTCTTAACACCCCTTTCATGCCCAAGCCCAACTGGAGCCCAAATAGCTTTGGTATCATGAAAAGCTATAGCACGTGGGCCTAAATCAATCTCAACGCTAGCTCATGAGGGAGGATTTTCCAAGTCCATATCAACCTATCACCGTAAAGATTCACTTCTCAAATAACAGTAACACAATTTCTGATATAGTTCTTAACTTTTGCTCCTTATAAATGATCTAGAGGCAATACAAATCAAACTGGAACCTTTGTATAAACTGTTGTGAAATATTCCTTACACCCCCCAACATGTGTAACTGGTCCGAGGTTCACTTGTGGAGTGAACATTGGTTACAAGAAAGAGGACTGGTTTAAGTTTCTAATACATGTAAAAGAATCGGAATGAAGTCTTATGTGATGGTTTTGCCCAAAACATTATAAACACTTTTGGAAATTTTATAAAATAAAAATAAAAATGGGAATTTTGTAAATCTCTGACAACAATACTACCATTATTCATACACTCTAATTATATTATTTCAAGAATGGTTTTCTGTGTTGTTTTCTTTTCATCAGCTAGAAATAAGAATCATTTCAAATCCCCTATGCTTATATTTACTTTAACTTCACATATTTTCAAATAGAAAATTTCATGACTCATTTGAGAGACGCTAAAATGCAGAATGAACAAGGCAATCAAATACAACAATTTGGATAGAGTCAAATGTGGTGTGTAATCCCTCGATTTCTATACATCTTGCCAGTGATGTCCTAGTCAGATAGAATAGCACTTTAAACATGTTCATGCTTCAGACAAATTATTTGTATCTCGTAGCTGAAACTTGCATTAAGCCTTTTTGATTATTTTCCACAGGATGGAGAGTTGAATGAAACATTTCATTACTCCATGCAAAATAGTATCCCACGGGATCCTCAACCTAAAAACAGTCTTGTGAAACAGTTCACCTCACAGAATGCAATTAATCCCCTTGAGAGACATCTACATCAGAGATCATCCACAGATTGCTCGCTTGGCTCTGATTTAGATGGGAGTGTAACTGACACAACACACAAATCAGAGGAGGATCTTCTGAGAGACACTGCCCAAGAAACTTCAAGTAACAGTTTTGAGTTCATGAAAAATAAGATCGTAATGCTCGAGCGTCAGGCAGAATTGTCAGAAATGGAACTACAGACACTCAGAAAGCAAATTGTGAAAGAAACCAAAAGGGCACAGGAACAGTCTAGACAAATTTCTAATCTAAAAGAAGCGAGAGATGTCCTTAAAATCAAATGTGAGAAACTTAACCTGAGATGTACAGACGAGGTAAATGCAGTTGCTTCAGATAATGCAGGAGCAGATGACAAAAAATCGACAGCTCTATTGGAAGAAATCAGGCATAAACTTCAGAAAGAGAAGAACTTAAATAGCAAATTGATGCTGAAGCTGCAAAAGACAGAAGACTCAAATTCTGAATTGATTCTTACAGTAAGAGATCTGAACAAAATGTTGGACCAGAAAGATAAGGATATTTCATATCTTTCTGAAAAAGTTAGGTCCAATAAGGATCTGCTAGAGGCCGCTGCGGAGAGAACCTATCTCAAGATTGATCAGAATGAAGATAGAAAAGCTAAGGAGCTTAAATTTGCTGATGAATCTCAATCACTGAAGCAGACAATTGAAAAATTACAGGATGAAATAGAGGTCTACAAGACAGACAGCAATGAAATGAAAGCACAGATGGACCAGCTTGAAAGCCATTGCCAAGTGTTGGAAGATGAAATAGAGGTCTACAAGAGAGACAACGATGAAATGAAAGCACAGATGGACCAGCTTGAAAGCCATTGCCAAGTGTTGGAAGATGAAATAGAGGTCTACAAGAGAGACAACAATAAAATGAAAGCACTAATGGACCAGCTTGAAAGCCATTGCCAAGTGTTGGAAAAGGAAAATGATGATATTAATCGTAACCTAGAGCAATGTGAGCTGCAAAACCTTAAAACGCAACAAGAACACTCAGAATCTTTAGCCTCTATAAAGCACTTTAAACTCCAGGTGGAGAGACTAGAGGAAGAAATGACAACACAAACGTCACAGTACTCAAAATCATTGGATACAATAAATGAACTTGAAACACATGTTTCAGTGCTGGAGAAAGAACTGGAAACACAGTCGCAGGAATTTGAAGAACATCTGGAAGCAGTCACCCAAGACAAAGTTAAGCAGGAGCAGAGGGCGATAAAAGCAGAGGAAGGATTGAGAAGGGCAAGGTGGAGTAATGCAAAGGCAGCTCAGAAACTTCAGGAAGAATTAAAACGACTATCAGATGAAATGACATTGAAGATTGATGAGAAAGAAGAACTGGTCAATGATGCAGTGACGGAAGCAAATGTTCTGCGTGAGGAGAACAAAGTTTTAGAGGAATTACTGCAGAAATCTGAAGAAGAACTTAAATCAACGAAAGAACATTATGAAAGAGAAGTTCTTGAATTGAAAGCTTCATCAGTGGAGATAGGAAGGCTAGATCTAGCAGGGTCAGCGTACTGCAAACAAATGAAACATAGAGAAAAAGTCAGATATGATACGGAGCAAATGGAAAAATCAACTGCTGAAACAGAGGTAGAACAAAAAATGACCATACAAAAGGAATTGGAGAGGGAGCTAGCTTCAGTGAGGAGGGAAGCAGAAATGTTTCTGGAGGAATTGATTCCCTTGAGGACTGAAGTGGATGAAAAGAAAATACTTGAAGAAACCTTACAATCAGAAGTAGAGAAGCTACACCTACAGAATGACGAACTGAGATGCAGTACAAATCAACTGAAGTTGGAAAATGAGAACCTGATGAAGCTGGTGCTCAAATTACAGGAACAGGTACTTTGCACTAATAAAAAAGTTAGACATTTAAAACTTTATGGGATTACTCATTTCATTATAGAAGACCTGAATAGAGAAGAAACTGTTTCTCTTAATGCTCTAATGTATCCCCCTCTTCAACAATGATATTCAATGCCTAGAGGTGAATTAAATTCAAAGAATCATAATGATGACTTTCACTAACAGGTCGTCCTTTCTAGGTAGTATAAGCATTCATCAGGTTGATAGGAAATTCTCTCCCATTTTTTTATGATACACAGCCTTTGTAGATACTCGGCATTTTATATATTTACCACAAATACTGATAACCTACAGATGTTTGCATGTTCCAAGAGTCCAAATTCACGGAACAGGTTCGTATATAAGTATGAAATCAATGTTCCTCTAGAGTTTCAACAAACTTAACAATTCTTAGCACCTTAATCTTTCTTCTACAACTATAAATATTGCATGAAAGCCAAATCGTCTTTCATCTTCATCCAAGTCAACTTGTCAATTCATATAGAAGAAAGAGAGTCCATTAAAAACCATTAAACCGTTGACCTAGATTTGAAGTAACATATTCACAGACATAAGGAGTTGATTCCACTGAACACCAACTTGTTGACATTTCTGTCAAGTTTTCTACACCTAAGATTCCTGTATTCTCATTCGAGTTTTTTACTCCAATTAGCAAAAGACTCACAAAAAGCTTTCAGAAAGCATCACTATATTTCTAATGGAACTGCTGATCTTGACATACAGGAGGATGAACCACCTGCAGAAGCAACTCAGGATAGTATTGTAGCTGAAGGAAGAAAATGTATGGGGGAGAACATTCATCACCAAGGGAATGGCTTTACAGAAGGAATAAATGTGCAGAATGGATCCAGAAAAATTGTGAATATAACAAGGTAAACCAATAGAACTTTTACTGAACCATTGCAGCATTGCTAGCATCTATTCGAAAAAATTTGTCAACAGTGAGAAACTGCAATTATATGGAAGGATAAAGAAGAAAAGGAACTTAATTTTATATTCCTTCTGCAGAAGAGAAGTTGATTCAGGAAGAGTGGCAGAGACGATCAATGGCCAATCCCAAAATACACATGATCCTGAAGAATTACGGGGTCAAGTAGCTTTATTGACGGAGAGAAACAAACACATGGAGCATGAATTGAAGGACATGCAAGAAAGATATTCAGAAATAAGTCTTAAATTTGCAGAGGTAGAAGGTGAAAGGCAACAACTTGTCATGGCTTTGCGCAATTTTAAAAATGGAAAGAAGTAGTAGTTTTTCAACTGGTATATGATCCACTCATTAGATTTGTCCAAGTCAACCTTCTGCAGAAGGTAAATGAAGCAGTGGAGAATAAGGTCTAAAAAAGTAGATTCCCTGGCAATAAGATGCTTCAAATCCTCAAACTTTCAACTTCCAGGCCATAGACAAGTAACCTGTCAGAATACCTTGTGATCATTATCTTCCATTCATTTTGGCCAGCACAATATGACTACTTACTAGATTATTTGCGAGCAGTATATCCAGGTTTCATTCTTCTGTAAGATTTACACAGGATCTGAAGATCAGTTGATAATATTCACAAATTATTCACATTATAGAAATGTAAAAGCATGTTAACTTTCCTGTACATAGCAGATATTATTTTGGGATAGACAAAGTGGAACTAGTATGAGTCTAGAAGCAGAAGAACTAGTATGAGTCTAGAAGCAAGTTATTCAAGCTTAAAACGTGATCCTTCACCATGATCATGCATGGTCATTAATTTCAGATACGACTGATCAATTTATCAATGCAAATTGAAATTAGGCTGCACATATTCCTCATGGTAGTGGTACCTCCCACCACCCTCACCCCACCCCCAAAGGCTAAGAACAACACCAACATACCCAGTGTCATCCCACAAGTGGGGAGGGTAGAGTGTACACAGATCTTACCCTTGCCTCGTGGAGGTATTGACGTTGTTTTCGATAGGCCCTCGGCTCAAGAAAAGCAAATTAAAGCAGTTTTAGAAAAAGCAATGACGGAAGCAAATAGGCCATGACAAATAATATAAGAAGCATTTTGAAAGAAAAAAAAAGGAAAAGTAACAACAGCTAAAAAGTATGATAACCTAAGTACAAGAAACAACACATAGTAACAAAATGAATGGACAAGGGACTACAGCAATGATGCTAGTACTACTGCTAAGAAGGGGAAGAGTGCGGTGCACCAAACATCCTAGCCTATCTGACAGGGAAGTGAGACAACATTCAATTGCAAACTCTACCCTAATCTGCAACCTCCATAACCTCGTATCTAAGGTCATGTCCTCAGAAAGTTGAAGATGTGTCAAGTCCTATCTAATCAGTCATGTCCTCAGAAAGTTGAAGATGTGTCAAGTCCTATCTAATCACCTCTCCCCAAAGGCAAACAAGGGGAAATTATTCACAATAAGGTCATTTTTGTATTTTTTTAAAGTTCCAGGTTTAGCTTAGGTTAACCAAAAAGTCTCAGACAGAATCAGAAGCCTTGTGTGCCCACAATTATAACATTGTCAGTTAACTATTTATCTCTCAGTACTCTAGTTACAAGTATCCTCATTAGGTTTCTTTTGTCATAACATGTGCTTACTTCTCAAATAAAAAGACTTTTAGATTTAAGTCCAAAAAAAGGTCTTACATATCTTGATATTGTTGATTGCCACGTTACTTCCAACATTGGCTGAACTCACAAAGCAGAGATGCTAAAGAAGAAGAATACCACGGGGAAAAAACAGATTCGGTACATGGTGAATAACATTTTTCCGACACCAGGAATGCAGAACTATGCCATATGGATTGTAAATGATCATGCATTTGATTAATAATTGATGTCCTAGGAATGTAAGGTCCTAATAAATTCTATGATTTACACTTACTCAGGGCTCAGTTGTATTGGCCCAGTATACCTCATATGTGAGAGTTAATATCGTCTTCCCAATGTATGAGAGTTCTTGTCATTCCATACCAGTTTAGTCTGCCCTCCATTTCCGCTTGTTGCAAAGGATAGCTCCTGCAAGTTAGTCATACTATGAAGAATTGTTGATGAGGAAAACAAACTATTTGAACAGAATCGTTGAATTCAGCTAAAGAAACAGATAATCATTTCAGGCATACCCGTTTTGCTCTTTTATCAACGGGTGTCCATGATGAAACAGGACGATCTGAAGCCTTCTCACTAGAGGATGCTGGTAGCTGCATGCATTTCATACGCCTCTTTCTCCTAGTTGCAGCCTCTTGGAAACTGTTTCCTTGGTACTTGTAGAGTTCCAGAGTAGATGGACTCTTTCTCTTTGTAACTTTTGATGGTTTCCCAGGGTACCCGTAACAAGGAGCAGATAAGTCACATGGGACAGATTGCTGACGTGACCGACTCTTTTCCCTGATTCTGTTCAGAAATTCGATTGTCCAGGGTGATCCTTGCTGCAATGGAGTGGATTGAAGTGCGTTTGAGAGTGGTGTTTCGCCATGACTGGCTGCATTCTTTTCTTGCTTTGCCATGACTGGCTGCATTCTTTTCTGGGATATACCCTCATCTGGGACCCATTTCTGGTGCTTAAATTGAATCTTCTTATGATTGGAACCTGCATTTAAATGCTGTCCCATTCCTTGCCCAAGGTCTCTCACAGAAGTGCAGGCATCTAGGCTAGAGTCAATTTCCACAGTATTTAGAAATTCTAGATCACTTGCTCCAAAAAAGAGTTTTTTAGCAGCTGTAGGAACTCCTGTAGTAGGAGTCTCCATTGCATGCACCAGGGTAGAAAAGGACTTGTATTTTGCATTATGAAAGGCTTTGCCAGATCCGACAGTATCATCAATGTTAATAACCTCACCTGCGATATGATCTGCAAAATTTCCTGAATAGTTGTTTTGTCTACCCAATTGGTTCATCATACCCAGATCAACTTCCTCTCTTGGATGCAAACACACATCAATTTGTGGAGTCCTGAATTTATTTATATCACCACCTCCCATCTGTGAATTATTAGTTATCTGGTAGTCACAGAGATCAGTTACTTTAAAAAGATCTTTTGTCGGATAGGTGTCTAATGACTGCCTGTGAACACATGGTTCGTTGTCAAATGATAAGCTAGACTTCCCAAATTCATCAAAGAAGTTGATATCATCTGAAATTAAAGAATCTCGCAGGCCAGATGCTCTGGGATGAAGTCTGCCTTCAGAAAATGTTCTCGGTGGATCAAGATCATATACTTCCCTTGTAGGTATATTCAGATTCTCAATATCCCAGGTGGTTTTTTGTTTCGACCTCCCGTAGGTTCTTTTGAAATGAAGACTTTCGGAGTCCGGAGCAGAAGAAACTGAAGAGGAGCAATCTGTCATTACCGATTTAGAATCATCCCGTTCCCCAAATCTGCTCAAAGCACTCAGTAATATGATGCTTTCATCAGGAACTTGATATTTTTGAACTGCATGAATTCTATGTTCACGAGTCCATCCCAGAAACTCAGCAAGCAAGCCTGCCGAAGACAATATTGCATGAGCTGAGAGTGAATTAATTGAAGGAAATGCAGTCAGGAAGGATTCTGCCAGCGTTTGTGACTCAGGCATCTTAGAATAGAGCCCTCTACTTGTCCTCGAGCAAAGTTCGATACACGATAATATGATCTCATCAGTCATCTCAGAAGAATATGAATAAAAAATCTGTATATCCATGCCCAAGCTAGCAGCAGCAGCGTAGAGCTCATCAGATGACTCCATAATTCCTGATATAAAGTCGCTTTCTCCCTCAAAGACCTAAAGAAGATGGCGAAGAAATACTATATATCATGAACAAAACATTATGTGTAAGCAGGGCTCATGCTAGACTATCTTGGTCTAAAACTATAATAAATAAGTGCTCTTATTTACATTTCCAGTCACTGCTACTTCTTTGCAGTAATCCGCTATATTCAAGAATAACCATGCAATGAAGATCATTATCTTGTGCTTATATCATCATGCCGTACACAAGGAATGTTACATGCACATGGTGATAGTGCTCAGTTTTCAAACTGTTCACCGAGAAAAAAAAAAGGTGTATCTCAAGTTGGTCATTGGCATCACATCTGCAATGCAATTGTGAACATCTGGAGCTAAGGAACAGGGAAGAACCGGGAGACTGGAAGCATAAAGAAATAAGTCTTGAGAATTAATATTTTAATTCCCCTTTAACTGATAAGTTCATGGAAGTTTCTCAATCTCCAGGAAGTAGTAAAATAGGTCCACCAGAAGAAGGACCTACTAGATACATAACTCTTGCAATTTCCAATATCAATTTGCCACCAGCCTACCCTCTATCATCAGATCGTCATAATTTTTCTTACTCCTTCAATCATGTTATTCCAGTAAATTTGCATGCCTTCGATTGTACCGAGTACTACCAAACGACCATCTTGAAGAATATTTAATACTTTGATATTAGAAGGAATTAAAAGTAAGCTAGAGATAGAAGAACACTATGACGAAATGATGGTTGAGGGTGTCAAGACAAAGAAAAGTAAATGAGGGTGTCAAGACAAAGCAAAGTAAATGAGGGTGTCAAGACAAAGCAAAGTAAAGATCATTAACGACATAGACTCTGGTACATGCGAATTGTGAAAAGCAGCACTGATGGAAGAAACAGGATACTATAAGCAATCGAGGAGTGTGTCTATCTCTCGAAGGGAACATAAGGCATTTCATTTTAACTCATTGAAGTGTATGTAAGAAGTGTATGTAAGTGGAATGTTATAATTTGTAGGAATCACCTTAAACTCTTCAAATTAGTATTCTCAACTATCTCAGTGTCTCACTATTGACATTTTGATCCTGATCAAACAATTGCTGCAAGTGCAATTGGCTAAACACAAAGCAGGGCATGGAAAAACGTTTAGATTTTTGTCCAAGTGGATTGCAAACTTTTAAGACCCTAGAAAGCTACATAGAATGAGCTTAGACAAGCATGAAATATTTTTTTTAACAAATAATGAGGGAAAAGTCAAAATAGAAAAGACATACTCATTTTTTGAACAATCCTTTTCTGCTCTCTAACACTTGGTTTTGCAGCTAATAATCTGTATGTTTCCTATGTTACAGGGTGGAAAATCATTCAGATATCACAAGTCCATTGTTTGTTTTTTTTGGTTTTCCACTGCTCTTTCTGAGATAAATGCAATGCATACCATACATCAAGCACCACACTATGTAGGTGTGAGCAGTTTGGAAAGAAAAACATGGTACTTACCAGGATGCAGCCACTGAAAGCAAAACTGAGTGACGTCAAAATACTTGCTGCAATATTCTCAACACACAGAGGCAAGCAAGAGAAAGCCTCATCGGGGGCAGTAGCTTTCTTTGCAATGTTCTTGCAGTCATACCAAGCAAGGCAAGCTGATGCACTGACTATAATATCGACAGGCTGACGTAAATCACGCTCTACAACCTGTACTCCTTTCTTCTCGAGCGCAAGAATCTTTTGGTATGCAGTTCTCCTTGAAATTACCATTTCCTTATCAAAATTCTGTGTGTTAACTATAATAATTGTCTCAGGACAGCCATCCGTGCTTCCACGATTTTGCTCAGATCCTAAACTGAACACTGCATGTTGAGCTGCAGCAGAGAATGCTTCATTTCCCAGTAATGTCTCCACACTTGCACCCTTCAAGTTCTTTTCCACTGGAAGGAAATTCAGCAGTTCTTCAACTGTAACGTCAATCTCATTGAGAGCAGAGAAAGAGTGAGGACCTCCCCCCTAGAAAACGAGCATGTCAGAAGAAGTTCTAAACTTTGAAGCCTCTAGGAATGAACAAGAGGAGTCCATTGCTGCATATTTGAATTATCTACTTCTAGTCTGATCGACAGCATAAAATGTTGAACGCTAAACAATGCTCTTCTCTTCATGCAGTGATCAAAGTTAAGGTTTTAGGGCGATTTTATCAGAAGATAAAAGCTCATACTTCAACTGTTGATAATTTACCAGCATATAACAGAATATGACTTGGATGGAGGAAACCTCAGTACCATGTAAAAATGGAAATACATCAGGCCACAGTGAGGTAAATATCCCACACGGGGAGCTCAAACAGGGAAGCAAGTCAATTGTGTTGAAGAATTATTTCAACCAAGCAATAAAAGGCAGACAGAGCACCAAAAGAATGAGGAAGGCAAGAAGCCCAATTACTCAAAAGTACAAACTCATACCTGCAAGATGAATAACTGACCATATTCTAACTTAAAGAATTAACAACCACCGCGCTTCTCGAGTTTGGATATCATGGTTGTTAACACTTTAATGCAAATTGAACCATATAGTGTGACTCAAGAAAACAGAATAGATAAACAATAAGAATATTGAAAATTTTGACAGTCTACAGCTTTCATTCCATTTACAAAAATTCGTGTCGTGCATTCCTTGGAAGGAAACACAAAACTATGTGATATTTTTCAAACTGATAGACATCAAGCAAAAGACAGAGACTTGCCATACTAGGTTCGTCAGTGTTGGACATGTCAACGCCATCACAAAGTGCTTTTGCAACACTGGGGTCCTCCAGCTCCACCTTAAGGAAATGAAGAGGAGGAACTCTATCTGACTTAGGCAGGATGGAAGATACTTTAGATGATCCTTGTGAACCTCCATATTCCAAGATGATCTCAAATTTTTCAAATGGAAATGAGGCAGACAGATGCCTGGAAAAAAATGGAATATCAATTCATTTCTTTAAGTCTCATTTTAAATTTAGGAAACTTGTCAGTAGCATTGTGGTAAACAGTATTAAGAATAAATAAATTTGAACCATCTCAAT
This sequence comes from Solanum pennellii, assembly GCF_001406875.1. NCBI lineage: Eukaryota > Viridiplantae > Streptophyta > Magnoliopsida > Solanales > Solanaceae > Solanum > Solanum pennellii. The sequence continues at coordinate 3,387,210 of NC_028639.1, read as the reverse complement.
GTAGCCAAACTATATGTTGTCTGCAATGATACCATTATGGTGGACTTAAGATTTCAGCTCTGAATTCCCATCAGCCAGTTTAAGATTTTGGTAGAAGTTAAAACTAAAGCAAATAAGTAGTTTCATTCAAGTATGTTAGAGAGCAAAGATCTGATAGAAAAGACAAAAGAAAAAACAAACTAAACATCAACCAAGACCATTAGATATTCAACACTTTATAAGAATCGCAACAGTTCAAACTCAAGGGTTGTCTGTGAAGTCAATGTTCTTTTCTGGTGGTACTACCGCAGCATTCTAGAGCAATTTATCAAAGAAAAAATATGATTCTTAAGCAGAGAAGCAGAAGACCAGTAATATCACATCTATGGGTTATTGCTGTTAAGCATTGTACCATTTACACAGCTAAGCTATCTTATGAGAATTAACATCTTAGTTTTGCAGCTAAAAGGAACTACCTAGCTTTAAGTTTAGAATACTTTTCTCGTAGAGGCACAATAACACCAGAATTTTACAAATCACCCAATTAAAAGCTCTCTTTATCAGAAATATAACAGCAATTACTATAGACTACCAAAATGTCAAGATGAAGTCTGAAAAGGTCAAAAATTACTAGTAAGTTTCCAACCTGGTTAAAAACAGATAACTTTACTATGTGAATCACTAAGGACTAAGCAGGCCACCTGTCAAAATGTTATAGTTTGTCCTGAACACAATTGGAAATAACAAGCAAAGACTACATCCTAAACACAAGGATTTGGCCAAGATACCACTGCAAGTTTGATCAGCCATACTATTAAACAGGCCAATATCCAAGCATATTTTATGTTGGAACTACCACTTACTCTTGGGTTACTAAACAGCAATGTGAGATCATTTGCATGCTGGCATCTTCTAATTTGAAAAAATCATTCTTTTGTCCATTATGTGGATGGCTAAATGCAATATTCATGGAAGTTAATAGTTTCTTCAATGACCACCAGAACACTGGCTCAGCCACAACCAATATTTTTGAACTACCCTTGCTAACAAACGACTGCAGTAAATCTTTAATCACAGAAAGTGATGGATGGAACTTATGTATATCTTTTTCACCCTTCTGATGCACATCATTTATGTAGTTGTAGAGGAAGTCAAGTTTAGAGTTCAATTCCTGCAACCTTCTGTACAACTTTTCTATGTATAGATATGTTGTATGCAGATCATAGTAGCAAAGGTACCAAACCATCTGTTTGATTGCGCACAATGTGACCAATGATATTGTGTTATCACCATCCTGGAACAAAGACGTCCTGCACAGAGTTCTTTTCTTAATCAAGTTGATGAGCTTTTTCTTTGAAAGGCGAAGAATAGCTATATCGTCCACAGCTTGAGATGGATCCTGAGTCTCAATTAACTCTCTCCGTCTTTCAAAGATAACTTGAAAGATTTTCCTAAGATCGTCAATTAGAAGTAGAATATCAGAAGACAACAATATTTGATGCACCTTGATATTCCATTGCTGAGGTTGTACTAGTGTGGTATCAGAAGAGAGAAACCTGCTCTGGCCCATGGTATTGGTATCAATGGAACTGTCAGCTGGTTTATAATCTTTGTCTCTACCATACTCTTTTGGATTTAAGAAAAAATCAAGATCATTAAACTCTGACCAGGAGTCACCAAACAAAGATGCCTTTTTAGAATTACATTGGGATGATACTCCTTCAGTAGAGAACTTTCCATCCTTTAGCAACTTAGTTGGCACTTCCACATTATAAGGCATGGGAGAAACGGGAGTGGCATTGGAAGGTAAACTCAACATTTCTTTACTCTCCACTCTGTTTGGTTCTTGTGGACTATCACTAGAGAAAAGAAAGTCTGATACAAGCATCTCATTGTCGATGAAGTTCAAGCAAAGGTCAATGTTGTTAGCATCTTTCTCTCCCAATAAATTGAAGAAGTCTTCTCGACACTTGCATTTCTCCTCTTCCATAAAATGCCAATCTAAGTATAATCCATCAGACATGGAGGAAGACTGTGGCTCCAACTCAGATAGGATTTCCTTAAGACACAAGTGCAATGACTTTATATTTCCATTCTCAGAAATTAGTGGCACAGGCAATGATCTGAAAGAATTATCCACAGGGATGAGCTCATGGGAAACAATCAATTCGTCGAAGGTCCTGAAATTCTCAGTCTCCCTCAACATCAGGTCACATGTATCCTCAACGTCTACTTTTACTTCAGACAGCAATTCACAAAAAGTATAAAGGTCTGAATCAAAGAATTGCAGTTCATCAAAAATGATAGGGCTACCTACCCATATTGGACCATCATTTTCTCTGCCTTGATGAATCACCGAGTTTTTCTCAAGTTCAATAATACTTATCAAATTCATCTCCAAAGAGAAATTCAAGCACGGAACCTCAACTTCAAGGCAGTCTGTTGGTAAACTGTCATTTGACAGGTGTTGCAATGTATCAAACTTTGTGGAATCCAAAAGCTCATTTATGTTGCCCATTCCTTCACTTCCTGGTGTCTCACGCTGAAGCTCAATATTTTCAAAGATTAGAACTTTCTCCTTTATAGAGTTTTCTCCCACAATACCCAAACCTGCCTCATCCACTTCGAGAAGAGGAAAGGCATATGTGCTAGAATGATGTTTCCCCTGACTAGAACCACTATCTTCAAGCCAATCAGAGCTTTTCTCCAGGAAAGACACAGAACAGATGTCATCCACTGAACAAATTGATTGCAGAGTATCAAGGGAATGTTGCAGCCTAACTTCAAAACCGGGCATATCCTGCAATAAGTGAACAATGATGGGCCAAACCAGTTAGTGAGCATTAACAAAGTGAAAGTAGTGCTTAGTTGGTTAGGTCCTTCCTTTCCTTCATGCAGTCAGAGAAAAGTAAATCAACATGATGGCAATGGAGTACAATTACTTCACAGTCCTCCACTATGAACAGACTTCAATAAAAGGTCACTATGTCTATGTCATTAAGCATCATTATTCCTTAGAATCATATGGAAAGGAAAGATGTTTGATACTGAATGATGACACATATTGACAAATGAATGGCCTTGGTGTTGCATAAAATTTCCCAGCAAATTGTGTTTAAGAACCTTATTACATGATTCTTATATTTCAATAAGGAAGAAACTAGTGATATGGTTTCTCAAATGATGATTGGGGCCGACAAGAAAAAAGTTAGAGGACATTGTCTTCAGAATCAGAGTCACCAGCTGCATATATATTTAGAAGAGATGAAAGAACAGACTATCTTAAGACTTGAGAGCTTCAATCCATGCATGTAACTAAAAATTATATCATATTCAAAATGACCAAGCTTCTTCCATCAATATGAACCACTGGCTTTTCATTTCTGATCAAAGACTTCTTCCTTGACAGAAAGGGAGGAGTTGGTAATTTTTATCCTATGTAGTTAATCATCATCACAAAAGTTAGCAATATAAACCAAAAGCATTTCCCTGCAATCATAAAAACTTGGATGCCAGAAGACTATGTAATTCATCAAAATATTACCAGCTTATTTCCATCATCTGAAATCTCAGACGGAAACAGCATGTTCTCCTTTCCAAAATGAGGGATATCTTCTAGCTGACAACAGGAGAACAGACAAATGCAGATGCTTCACATGAGAATTTAGCTAGTAGCATATTAATTATATCTGCTTGATTGCCGGGATGGTTTACCAATTGAAGTGAGGATGAATCCAGCTCTGGAATTTCAAACTGGACCATTTCGAGATTGTCCTTCCCCTTGCCATAGGAAACCAAACTCCCCTGCAATAATATAAGTATAAAAGCAGCCTAAGACAGACGTAATTTTAATGAGGTAAGAAAAAAACTAGTAATACTCTTTTGCAATCAACTTCTACTCTTATATCAGTTGAGATTAATTTTCTTTTTGTTGCAATAACCATAATTAGTTTTCTGAAAGACGATGCAATTCATGTACGCTTTTACGTATAACATTTTAACATAACATTAACTCATAAAAATAAAGTAGTTACCAATATAACAATACTAACTCAGGCAGTGCTGCCTTGGTGAAGCACGCGGAGCCATCATGAGGAAGTCTTCCAGAAATCTGAAATCTTATATTTCTAAAGATTTATTTTAATTTTGAAAGACCTTGACCTGTAGTTGTATGTTTTGAGAATATTGGAAGGTTGTAGGGATAAATATGAGTTTTGAATCATGCAACTTGCGATCAGTTCTCTTATTATCATCATGTCTGCTCCATAGGCCCTCCATTAGAAATTTTCAAAATTACCATAAATGAAGAAGAAACATCTTAAAATCCTAATATAATCACATCAAAATTCTGTTAATATGCAGTATCTTTTAAATTATTTCCAAACTAAAAGTGCTAACTATTGAGTCTCTTATTCTAGACTTCAGCTGCCTGCAGACGGGAGTGATTGCCTGGTTGGTAGCCAGTTTAGTGACAAGTCCAGTGTACTTGATGGTATGAAACTCCTGTTGGAAGTGACAAATCCTTCACTAAATCTAAAAATTAACAGCTAAACCGATGCAAATTTGGGAGAGATCCTCAATCAACATAAGCATTCATTTTAATTCGACACTACATTTCATAAAAGCTTTACATCTAAAATTCTTCAGCAAATTAGATTCTCCTTGTAATATCAGCCTCTCACCAGATGCATCAATGCATCAGATAAGTGAATATTTTCACGATGAAGTTAATGAATAGCATTTAAACCCTAAACAAGTTCAGATTATGCTCAGCATTTACCTCTGTAGTAATTCCGCTTGTTTCCTCGGGACTGCAACTTCCCTGCTCGTCAACGTCAAGCTTTCCGGCGAACGGCCGAGGATCTGCGAACTCAGCAAGTTCAACATCAATCCTGTGCGGAAAGACATATGAGAAGAAGCGAGATAGAGTTTTCTCAATCGGAAATCTCTCAATTTCAACATCGATACTAAGTGTTGGAAGTCCGTCAAAACAATGAAGGTGTTCAAAAATGGAGGTGTTCGAAGTAGGGAGGTGTGGAAGAGGGAGGCGGAGGAAATCGCCGGCCGGAAATTGAGCGGAATTGAAGTAGTCCTTGCCGATAAATCGAGTTCGCATGTCCCTGATTACTGTGAGGTTTCTGGGAGAGAGAGAAAGAGTGAAGATTTTGAAATGTAACGGATTGTAATTGAAAAATTGAAATGGCGCCCACGGTGCAAATTTATTGAGTTACTTCCCGCTAAAATTAGGGGTCATCGTGGCCATGTGTTCTTTCTTGTTTCTTTTTCCTACTTATTGAGATGATGATCAAATGAAATAATCAATAATGTTGAGCATTATTTGTCATTTTCGTAATCTAAAATTTTTTAAAATAAATTATATTATAATTAGAAAATATTTTTTTAAAAAAAGTCATGTATATAGTGAGAATTTTAATTTGTTAAACATGAGATTGAAGGTTTCTTAATCTAAAGAAAATAAGAATGATTTCATTTATCGTCTTCTTTCTTTCGTAGGTCGATGTGATTTTATAAAGTGTAACAAATAATTAAAAATTTACGTTAAAATTCTAATTTATTTAACTTTAAGACACTCGATGAAGTAAGTATGTGCTTTGTAATGTCTTTGTCCAGAGCTTCCATTCCATCAAGCTCTTTGAAGGAATATGGATATGAAAATATTTTATGTAAATCCTTCATAATTTACATATTTATCTTGAATAGTTGCATATTAGTTAGAGAACCTAACTCTCCAAGAGTTCAACGAAACCGTAAAGTGAGCACACCTAGTAAACACTGAATTTAAAATTTATAAATTATACTTAGATATTTAAAAATATAATTTACAGTAATAATACTTCTTTTTTTCTAATTTTTACTTGTGTAAATATAATTTTTATAGTACATGTAAAACGGTTCGAGATCCCGTCATTTCAAGGCAGTTCAATTATTTCCAACCCCCTAAAAAAAATGGCAGTTCAATTATTGAGTATTAACAATTGAAAACCGCTTGAACGCGAGTAATATAATAGATCGAACTTAGCGATCGATGTCAGTTATTTATATTAAAGTCTGATTTAATTTAATAGAAATTGATATATTTTGCGGTTATATTTTTAGGGCCAATCACGTAGATATAGAAGGCCGTAGTGTCCCATAAAGGTAGTTCCACGTGTCCTATAACAAGAGACGTGCTTCGCCGATTAAATACGTGTATCCTTCAGAGGACGCCACTGTCATGCAAAGGTGGTCAATTACTTCAATTCTCCATTCTATAAACTACCATTATCCTTTGTTTTGATTATACAGTGTACACATTTCTTTCGAAAGCCAAAAGAATAACAAAATTTGCTAAAGACATCATGGAGGCACAATTGCACCGTCCACAGGATACAGGGTTGCACTCAGGTTAGTGAAAAATTGATAGGAAATGTTGTGTTTCATTATTATTACTAATTGTTTTTTTTTTATGATTGAAGGAGAAGGACATGGTCAAGTTCATGATGAAGGTGAACATCATCATAAGCAATCGGTGTTGAAGAAAGTTAAGGCGAAGGCGAAAAAGATCAAGGATCATTTAAAACATGGTCTTGGACACGAGCATGGCCATGAACATGAACATGAACACGAGCAGCATTCACAAGAAGAAACTGATGAAGAAGAAATGGAGGAAGGTGCAGAAGTTCATGGTGGACCATGTATGTTCTCAATAATTTTAGCACGTTAATTACTTACTTAGATAGTAGTTGTTTCCTTGATTATTGGTATTTAATTTTTTGTTGCAATTGATGGGATTAGATGCTATTAGGAGTAAAGATATTCCAAAAGAGGAAGTTGTGTCAATGTGCAATTTAGAGAATCCAACTAGCCCTAAGGAGGATCGTTATGATTCTAAGATGAAAAATGAAGATGTGCATAGGCCAATTTTGCAGAGGCAAGACGAATTTGCGAGGCCACCGGGGATTCACTTCCCCGATGAAAGGACCAAGGGCATTGATGATCGTGTTAGTTCCGTTGGAAAACATGAACATCAAGGACTTGGAACAGCACCAATAGGCGTAGTGGATCAGACTAAGGGCTCTGATCATCATGTTACTGCCCCTGGAACACAAGGTCATCAAGGATTGCCAAGAGGGCTAGTGGATCATCATGCTGCTGCCTCTCACAGACCTATTACCGCTGCTGCTGAAACTCGTGAGACTAAGGGCTTTGATCATCATGTTACTGCTCCAGGAGCACAAGGCCCTCAAGGACTGCAGGGGACGGAAAATATTATAGGAGCACCAATAGGTTTGGCGAATCCTCACGCTTCCCACTTACATGAACAGATGCATATGACACCTGTTGTTACCGACACAGGAGCGCGTGGCCGTGGGGAACTAAATGATCAGGGACTGCAGGGGCACAAATTTAAAGTACTGACAGGTTTTGAGGAGGATCCTAACGTTCCTAAAGGCTATCCAAATCCAACAAACTATCAAAGCAAAGTCACCGATCCAACAGGCGCCAGTAAGTCTGTCTTCTCTGTTCAAAGTGCTATTTGACTAATTAATCCTCGTGTAAAGTACTAACACAGATGCTATGTATTTTGATTGTAAAAGACAATGAGGAGGCAGGAGTTAGCCCGCTTGTTCAATCGTTCGGAAAAATGGGTGTGAATGATGTTCCGGAAGCAACGCGAATGAGAACAGAGCCAAAAGCAGGGGATTTTGAATTTGATCAAGGAACAGAACATAGACAGTATACAGGATCACATGATCAATTTGCTCCACAAGAGTCGCCTACTGTTTCCCCCTCGGTTCGTGAAGATACTGAATCAATTCCTAAGAGTATGAATCCGAGCAATCCAGAAGATTTACCTCAGGACACACTAACTGGGAAACCAGGTAGCTATACAGAAACGCTTTCATCCGCAACATCAGCAATTGCTGACAAAGCGGTTGCTGCTAAGAACATTGTCGCCTCCAAACTCGGGTATGGTGGAACAGAGGAGGAAACTCGGGTAACAGGAGGCGACGCAACGAAAACAACCTCAGCAACTGAATATGCACAAAAAGCTGCAAGCACGGTTGCAGAAAAACTTGCTCCAGTTTATGAGAAAGTAGCGGGTGCTGGTAGCACAGTCATGGCAAAAGTTACAGGACATGAAAACAGGGGAGGTGTTGATGCCCTACATGAAAACAGGGGAGGTGTAGATGCAGAGCATGAAGTGAGGACAGATAAAGGGGTGTCAATGACGGAGTATTTATCAGAGAAGTTCAAGCCCGGAGAGGAAGACAGAGCACTTTCTGAAGTGATTTCAGATTCACTTTCAAGACAGAAGGAGAAAACAGAGGAAACAGAGGAGGCAAAGCCAATGGGGAAGGTGACCGAATCAGTGGAAGTTGAAAGGCGATTGGGTCCTATTGAACCCAAAAAGAAAGAAGAAGTAGTTGGTTCTTCTGGAGAAACAAAAGTTGGTGAAAATTTGGGACAGGGGGTGATGGATAGGGTTAAAGATGCTGTAAGTACATGGCTTGGGAAAGGTGCTGAAGCACAGGCAAATGGTAAGCAAATAGATATACTTTCTTGCCCATTTTGATATCTACTGACATTGTAAATTAGTTTCATTTTTGGCTTTTGTCTACAGATTCTGCTGCCAGTGGAGGCGCTGCTGTTGGGGGGAAAGGGGTTGAATGATCAACAATGTTTTGCTAAATCTTCAGCACAGCCGCTCAATTGACTTCTATATGTGTTTTCGCCTAATTTCTGTGTTTTCTTTTTGTTGTTCTGTTTATGGGAAAACTGATCAGGTTGCTGATAAAGTTGTATCTTTGCATATTATGTTGTTCTGTAAGTGTGTACTCTGTATCTATATATTGTTGTATCTTTCCTTTCAACTGTATTAAAATTGAACTCTAATTATGTATATGTTCAATTTGTAGCAACACAAATAATTTATATCGCGCAACGCTGATCTTCTTTAAATCTTTAAAGCCTTTTAAAATTTAATTTTAGAGGTTGCTAAATCAAACATTTTGCCAGTAGTTGTTGTGTTGTAATGATATGCATTTTTTTAGAGTGGATTTTGATATCCGTGATCACTATTTTGAAGTTCATAATCGCTAATTAGTTGACATAATAAGTTGGTGATAATTTTTCGAGTTATAATTATCACTTTAGGTGGTGTGCACACTATGATTAAATTATGGGTGGACAGGTTTGGCATATCTAATAAAGACTCCATTAATCAGTTAACTAGGCTAATAAATAATAGCAATATGAGTCATTATTACGCAAGTAAACCAGTTTCTGTCCTCTGTTAATGAAAAAGTTGTGCCGAACTCTAGAAGCCATCAAAGATATAAATGGAGTTCCTATTCAAAAATTAAAGGGCCTACAAAAAAATGGACAAAGGGAACATTGTTTTACTAGGGAAACAGTAAGGTTAATGATATGCGTTATCTATTTAGAGCCCGCTTGGATTGACCTTAAAAAAAAAAAAAAGAAATTATTGATATGTTGGCAAATAAGGATGGATTAACACTTTTTTAATCAAAATGTCTGAAATATCCTTAAAGTTGTTAACACGATAAAAAGTGGATGTCCTTAAAATTAAGATTAATTTATACTTTATATCCTATATTATTCTATGATTTTAATCAAACACCTAACGAAGGGTCACATTCAAGCAATTGGATGAGTAAAACAAAATTCTTTTCATTAAAGTCCGGCTATTGTGATATCGAATTCAGAGAAAAGGATGTTACACGAGGCTATAATTGTCCCAAAAAAGGGCGCACTAAGCATTTATATAAAAGCTACGGTAAAATCACATATAATACAGTGTAAAATGTGTCATTTTACCATTCTGATCAAGACGATTTTTTCTACCGTATGTTATTATTATTTTATATAGTATCATAGTTAATAAAGGTGCTGAATCACAATTGCAATAATGTATGCATATGATCCCAGTATATTTTATGTTTAACATAAATCTACTGAGTTTATTGTTATATGAACTCAAAATATTTTTAAAACATGAATATGTCCAATATAAGAGTCTTAAAATATTAAGTTCATAAAAGTCAAATTTTAAATTTTACTTCAACAAAAGTGAATGTACAAATATACCTTATTTATTAGTTTGATATAAACACTTAAACATAATAAAAGTGAACGTACTTATTAGTTTGATATAAACACTTAAATATGATTGTACATGCCAACATATTCATGATTTTCCCATTTTTCTCTAATAAACTCAAGAGAAGAAATAAAATAGATACCACCAATAAAGTTTCTCTTAACATTTTATTATTTTCTCTAAATTCATAATTGCAATTTGAAGACTTCAAATAGAGATAATCTTTCACTTTGCTTCTTCTTTTTTCTCCTCTTTCTTTTCCTCCTTCTTCTCTTCTTTTTTTTCCTCTTTTTTTTCTTCTTTTTTCTCTTCTTTTTTTTCTTCTTTCTTCTCTTCCTTAGCTGGTCCCACTGATAATATATCTACTTTACCAACAGCTTTTTTCAATTTCTTCACCACTGCAACTGCATCCATTTCCCCTATAACTGTTAATTTTTGCTCCTTTAGATCTGCTGCTATTGAATCTACACCTGTTCAATTTAAAACTAATTCAATGTTACTGATACCAGATCTTCAAAAATCAGGCAGGGGCATTTTAGTCATTAATTTACCTAAAATATCAGCTGCAGCTTCTATGGCTTTCTGCTTTGTTTTTTCATCAGACATGGTTAGCACCTTCATTACAACTTTCATCTGATCGATTCACAAAAAACAACACAAATATCACTTATTCGATAAAGCTCAATTGATCGATTATCTGAATTTTTATTTATTTTTTTCCCGATAGATGCTAATTTTCAATTGAAAAAAAATAAGCGAAGGAAAGATCTATTGGAGTAGAGCAATCTATAAAAGGGAATTAAGTTTAAAAAAATAAACAACATACAAATATAGAATATGTTTTTTTAATTTTTTTTTTTACAGTACCTGAGCCATTTTGGAGAACTCGAAGAAGTGCTTTGGATACTTGTTTGAAGAAAATGAAGAAGCTTGAAATTCACGCCGTTATTATTTTATTATATAGGGGACAAAAACAATGAGATGTCAAAAAAATAATACTAATTTTTTTCATTTTAAAAAAAAAGATTTGGTACTCGTATTAATTATTAATATAATAAAATAATACATATATTTCTACCTAATACTTAATTAGATCTTTTTTACTAATCTTCTCACTGGTCTGTTTAAACATAAAAAAAAAATCTTTCTAATATTGATTTGGTTATAAGTTATAGCAATAATAAATATATCTAATATAAAAGAAAAATGTTTTCATTTAACCTTGATTTAAGTAAAGCTATTTAACTATGCTTTGTGTTAATTTTTCACTCGAAACTTTTCGAAAAAATATATGTGCAATTTCAACTTTTACATATATTTAATTGATTAAGAATATTACTTCTTCTGTCCCATTTTATGTTGTAATATTTGATCGGGTATGAAGTTTAAGAAATATTAAAAACTTTGAAATTGTTCTTCAAAAAAATAAACTCGTTTTTCTCTCTCCTCATTAATATATTAGGTACTATCTTTAAAGTTAAGTGGGATCAATAAGAATAAAAAAAGAATTGTACCTTTAAATACTTACCATATAAGAAAATGTGACATTTTCTTTAGACTGATTAAAAAAAAATGATGACGCATAAAATGAGACGGAGAGAATACTATTTTTTAAAATTTATATTTATATGACTACTTAATATAGGGTGATGGAACATGAATAAACATTTTGGGTGTCAAAATGTGGCTGTGGAGAAGTCTTATGCTGACCAGAAAAATGCTGCCTATGACGCATTTTGAGTGGAAATCTAGGCAGATTGCATATACATTTACCTATTAGGTCCTTCAATTTCTATTTTTTTTTTTTGATATATGACCCTTGAGATCTAAATGTTTTATCCCCAAAAACATATATTCAAGCAAATAGAATTAATTAAAAACGATCCTTCAAACATTTTTACATGTTTTTATGTATTAATGAAAAAAAAAAGGATTAAGATGTGAAATAATAATTCTTACGATTTCGATTTTCTTAAGGTCAAAAGATTTTTTGGGGAATTATCTATCTATTGAATTTCCATGGCCAAAATTAAAGTTGAAAGAACCACCCATTATATTACAAAGAGAAGGAGGTGGTCATAGTTTGGGGTGGACATGGTGTGGTATATATCGATCTTATTATATTATATTAAAATTTTTAATATCGTGATTTTTGTATTACTGTAGCTGATGTGATATATTGTATTTGGTGTTTGAAAATATCATATTTCAATTGAAATATCGAAATATATAATGGGTATTCAATACAGTATTAATTGGTATTTAAAAATAATACATTGAAATATCGAATATCATTTTAAAATATATTGTTACTTAAATAACATATGTATGTAAGTATATTATTAAATTACTAACTAATATGCAACCTAGTATCAATATATATAAACTAAATACTGACAATTACCAAAAGTCGTGATTGATAGAGTGATAATTAATATTGTGATGAAGGATAACAATGTTTGATGATATGTACTTGTGACTAATTGTGATGATTATCGATAGTGATAATTGTACATGATATATACTAATGCTAATAATTATTTGTAGTGATTGACATTAATGAATGGTAATAGATGGTAATAATCGATAATGATGATGAAACAATTGTACTTATTATGATAGGCAATTGCAATCGCAATTAATAAATCAAACTGAACCATTAAAATCTATCCCAATTAAAACACAATTAATATATAAGATTTGAATAATTAAATTTCAATTAAAAAGACTAACATACTTAATAACTAAACTTAATACCTTCATTAAATGCAAGAATAAAATTTTAATTAGTTTGGTGTTATCACCCCTAGGCCCTAAGCTTAAGATATGTTTGGTACCAAGAAAAAGACTTTTTTTTTAAAAAAAAATATATAAGTACCCCCTCAACCTATGTCTGAAATTTCAAAGACACACTTATACTATACTAAGGTCCTATTACCTCCTGGGTTTATTTTATAAGTAATTTTTTATCACTTTTCGGCCTACGTGACACTAACTTGAAAAAAAAAGTCAACCAGCGTTGGACCCACAATATAGTGCCACGTAGGCCGAAAAGGGTTGCAAAATTATTAATAAAATAAGTTCAGGGGTAATAAGACCTTACTATAGTATAAGTGTGTCTCTGAGATTTCGGGCATAGGTTGAAGGGGTATTTGTGCATTATCACTTTCTTTTTCGAAAACAAAAAATTTTACTTAATTTTCTAATATTAAGTAAATAAATAATAAAAATTGTTTTATGGATGAAATGGTCATTTCCGCTTTTACCCTATCTGGTGCTAGTTTTCACTATTTATCCCTGATAGTTTTTTCATTGAACATAAATTTATATTCTTATATCACAAGTATATATGGAATAATAGAAATATCTTTTCATGAATGATACACATTTATTCAAATGATACGATTTATTAATTTGTAAGTTTTTGATGAAATGATGTAAATTTTTCGCAACACTCTATAATTACTTTTTTATTATTAAGCAAGAGTATATTAACTTTATTTAGAAATGATAATGGGGCATTGCGGCTTCGCATCTCGCCCGGCATGAATTCACTCCACATATTGTGAATTTAAAAAATTAAAACCTTATTTTGATTAATTTTATCTTTTTATAGCTCAAATAGATTTCGAATTCCACTATGCACTTGTCAATGCAACGTAGATAATTTAAACATCATTCAACATCAAGGATTTGGATGATTTGACGAACAAGATTGCATGGGGAAAGGGCTAATGCCTAATTGCTATGACTGACTAGGCGTCTACATTTAGGTCTTACTTCACACTATATTCAAATTATATTATCCTCCATCAAACCTCACCTAATTAGTGAACACAATTCAATTGATTTGTAAAATTGCATTGTTCTCACCCATTCCCTCTTGCATCTAGCATTAATCATAGAATTTCGAGTCTAAAGGTATAAAATATTAATAAAAATTTTAAAATGGTATATAAAATTTTATATTAATCAAAACGGCAAAATCACTGATACAACATCGATTTCCTCCATCGAAAAAAGCAAAATCACTGTTACTGCAGCGATTTTGCAAAATGTGATTTTTTTTTAAAAAAAAATCAAATCGCTACCTAAGCAGCGATTTTCAATTTCTTTAATTTTTTTTTTTAGAAAATCACTGCCTAGACAGCGATTTTCATTTTTTTTAGAAAATTGCAAATTATTTTTTTTTAAAAAATGGAAAGCTAAAAAAAAAATTAAAAGAAATTTGAAAATCGCTGCCTAAGCAGCGATTTGATTTTTTTTTTAATAAAAAAATTACATTTTGCAAAATCAATGCAGTAGCAGCGCTTTTGCTTTTTTCGGTGGAGGAAATCGCTGTTGGTTCCATCGATTTTTGCCGTTTTGGTTAATATAAAATTTTATATACCGTTTTCAAATTTTTGTTAATATTTTTATACCCTTTAGGCTCCGTACTCACTAATCATACGAGTCTAAAATGTTGAATGCAGAATTAACTTTTTCAATAGATAATGATAGAGTTTAGAATGCGCACAGAATAGCACAAAAAAAGTATAATCGGAGAAACCTTCTGCTTGCCCAAATTGTTAACTAAGATTTTACCAAAGAAGAGCAAAAAGCTAGAAAGGAAAATGTGTATTTTAGATAAGAAAACTTTGTTAATAAAAAAACTCTTCGATTTGGGTTGTTCTTGAGTTTTGATTGATTACAAATGTACTATACCATCTCCTACTTATACTTACCTATGGATGGTTTCGGATATTACAAAATCTAGACTATATCCATGATTCACAATAATTATCTATACGAAAATTCTAGTTACATTATCTTCTACTCTAGAATATTCAGATATTTTCACAAGATACTTATTGAAGTTAATACAGTAGGTTATTAGAACCTTCACTAGAAAACAATGATATTTGTTCTTCAATTTTAGAACAAACATAACCAAAAATAACAAAATCTTAAAATTGCAGTCACAGATAACCAAAACCTTAACAAAAAGAATCATAAAATTTGAACTTGTGCCCATGACTAGTATTTATACTAAGCTGGATATTTGGGTAAACAATAAGGTGAATTATAAAAACGCAACATTACAATAATAAGGTCAATAAGTATAATACAATGTTATAAAATCAATAAAATTTCACATGATGGTGCAAGCATGAGGATTATCATCACTAAAAAGAGAAGCAACTGCTTCATCTGATGCTACTGCTACTGAATAAACAGATGGAGTGTGAAAAAATGTATGAACACTCGGGGCTGCAACGTTTCGAGATGTATCGTAGTAATGGCTTATGATGTGATTAGGGTACTGATAAAATGATGCAAAATGTGAGTAACCAACTGGATATGGCCATGGCTCTGCAGCCTTTCCTGCTCGTTTTATCGCCCTTAACACCTTCTTCTCCTCTAATCCGTAACCTCTTGCTGTAACTTTCTGTGTCTCCATATCAATGTCTATTGTTTCTACTCCTGATGAAAATTGTATATTGTACACTTTTAATTAATATGTTTTACTCGTAACTATCAGATAGCTCTGTCCATCAAAAGTTTAATTGATTAACCAAATGGGGAGGAATAATTACCTAGTGTATTTTTGTTTTGTAATGGGATTTGTTCAAATTATGTAATTCTAACTCATAAAAGTTCAATTTCTACTGGAAAGTTGTGCTAGACCAAGTAATTTGTACTTGTATTGGTTTCTAATACTCCTTTCTCGCTCTGTTTCAATTTATTTGTTCTATTTTTTATTTTTGATCAGTTTCAACAAGAATATTTATTTATTTTAATATTTCACCTAGTATGTTTAAGACTATAAAATCAAAAAGTACTTTGATACATTCTACGTATCTTTAAATTAAAATTATAAAATACAAAAAAAAAATATTTTTCTAAATTTCATGTCAAATCAAAATAGAGCGAGCAAAATGAAACAGGGTATTGGCTATTAGGAGGGCTTTATAGTAATTGTGCTCTGTTTGTAACACTCTATGAACAGGGTTCAAGGGTAAAATTCTAGACTATGCCTATTCCACCCTCGTGTACTTTTAACTTGTGAAATTATACTGAATATGTTAGTCCTCCGCGTGCTTCACTCGTGAAATTACATATTATTGTTATTCTAGTGATGCATAGAGAAAGAAAAGTGTTTTTTGGTCATGTTAGTGAGCAATGTAACTGACCTTTAAGCTTGAAAAGAGCTTTTCTTAGCTTGGCAGCACATCCTTCACAATCCAAGTTTGGAACTCTTACCTCCACCATAATCTGTAACATGTATAATATATGATAATAATATTAGCTATATTTTCATTTACAAAAAATGTTATATATAAATACATAAGAAGAGAGGAGAAAAAGAGACTTACAGACATGTTTGATGGAATAAATTTGTTGTTAAATTCAATTTCTAAGACTTTTGAGAAAGAGAGACCTTAATTATAGCTCTCCTTAAATTTGTTCCAACTAGGACTACCTAGGTAAGTTCTCATCTTTAATATACTACTCTCTCCCTCCTGTTACCTGTACCTACCAATATAAGTGTCCAGTGTGAGTCAATAAGTTTTAAATTTAATATTTGTACATAAATTGTAATCCGACTTCAAGCTTCGTTTCATAAAGATAAAATGTAGATGGTTTTATTAAGGAATAATGATATTCTTTTTGAAACAGACCAATAAAAAAATTAGTCATATATTTTCTCTTTTCATATTTACTTGTTATTTTTGTATTTGACATACGCATTAAGAAAACAACTATTGATATGATATTTTACTGTATTGCTCATATTGATTATTATTAAATATTGAGCCGTGAAAAATAATTTAAGAAATGAGCAATTAATAGTAAAAGTAAAACATGAAAAAAAAACTATCTTTTCTTGATACGTAATAATAATTACTCCATCTGTCCCAATTTATATGCATATTTTATGTTTTGAAAGTCAAATAGTTTAAGTTTGATCGAAAATTTGCACATGAAATCTTTAAATTTTTTAAATGAAATTTTTATATTTGTAAACTACGTAATAATATGAGTCACAATAGCTAATAATTCAAATGTTTATAAGATCTATGAAAAATTTACGTTAAATATTTGGTTGATTCCTGAAATCTGAAAAGTAACATATAAAATAAGACAGAGATAGTATAAATAAAAATGAGGAGAAAAAGTAAATTGTGACAGAATAAACAACATCAATAAACAATATTTTCGTATTAAAGTGACACTTATTTTAAATCGACTGATGAGAGAAGTAATTGTATTCATGAAGGTAGCTAGGTTGGACAGGGGTACTAATTACTGCTCCCTTCATCAAAACATAACATTGGTTTTTGAAATTTGAGGCGTGGACGTTGGCGTGATGATCACCTTTATCACCCCAATGGCCCAATAACCCAAAATACCTTTCTCTCAAAACACTATACACAAACAAACTGAATCATCTTCAGCTTTATTTTTATTTTTTTTCCATAAAAAGTTATCAAGACAAACATACTATAATATCATCATATGTAGCCAATTGTGTTGACAACTTGACCAAGTGTGCAAAAAAAAAACAATGTTGTTGCATGCTTTCTTGCAAGTCTTTGTACAAATATTCTAGCTAGCTAGCTAGGTGTAATCAATTCTTTATTGTGTTCATCACTATATATATATATATATATGGAATGATGAATTATATATGATAAGGTATAATTGTTGGATTAGTTTTCAAAGGTCATGCATAATCAAATAATGTGATAATGAAATTAAACCTAGGATTTAACTCATGTGTGACAGTATAAACTATTTTCATGTCATGTAGTCTAGTGACTAGTATATGCCTTAATTTGTTGTACCACTTGTTCACTTAGTTATTTTCTTTGTTCTATTTTATGTGATATACTTTAATAATTTGATACAAAATTTAAGAAGGAAAGATAGAGTTTTTAGGACCTGTTTAGATTAACTTTTGGCTTATACTTCCTCTGCCTCTATTTAGTTGTCCACTTTAAAAAATGCGAACATATTAAGATAATAATAATTAATAAAGTAAAGTTACAATTTAACGCTTATTAAATATGGTTTCAAAGAGGATGAATTAATACTTAGAAATTTCCAAGAAGTTTATATGAGGGTATAATGGGAAATTTTTTTTGTCATTTCTTGATTAGTCAAAATGAACAAGTAAATAGGAACATCTAAAAGAGAAAATATGGACAAGTCAATAGGGAGAGAGGGAGTAGCTTATAAGCCAAAAGTCATAAGTCAGGATTTCTAACTTATGACTTTTGGTTTATTTTTGTTATTTTGGCTTTAAAATAAGTGCTTATAAGTACTTTTTAACTTTAGCCAAACACTTTAAAACTGGTTTAAGAATTATTTTAGACTTAAAAGTACCTAAAAGAAGTTAATCCAAACGGGCACTTAAGCTTGTGGTATTAATAACTCATAGATATGTTCGAATGCATACAAATCATTTTAATAAGAGTAATATCGACATTTTAAAGTTATATTGTTACTAAATATATAAATATGTAATTTTTTTGGACGGACTGAATGGAGGAGTGAGTTAGCTAAATTGAGATTGAGAGTACTAATTAATCTCATACTATTATTTGTCGTAATTATCATTTACGTGACTTCATTTTGTGCAAATTTTCTTGCATTATCAATGTATAATATATACAATAGTGGTGAACTTTTGACTCAACCTCTGATTAATCATTAAAAAATCTATTAAAATTTAAACAAGGTAAACAAGATTATATATCAATGGACTTAATGACATTTCGAATTTATAAAATTTAAATTCTCAATCCCCCGTCACAAGTCACGGTAAGAGTTAAATTCTTGGTGATAAGATATGGACTATATATATGTATGTTAGAGAATATTTCTTACAAAAGGCTGCAAATATAATTAGAAAATGACGTAAAGAAAGACAGATTTTTCCAAAAAGAAAATCACATACTCTCTCAGCCTCTTTTACTATTCTAATGAACTACTCCTATTTTTATGTGATAAAAATGAGATAGCTCATAATACGAAAAGCTTTATTTGGTATTTCATTTCGTTTAAAAATGGTTGTCATGTTACGCTTATTAAAAATTAATTTGATTAATTTTTAAAGGTAAATTAGATCACATTAATTCAATATTTTAAACAAAAAAATTAAATATTCTAAAATTATATGAAAAGTATTATAAATTACAATTTTTTCATATTAATATGATGAAAAAATGCATCTTAAAATGTTAGTCAAAGCTTTTATAATTTAACTCTAAAATAAAAACCATGACAAATAATACCGGACGGAGAAAGTAGCAATGATGATGGTGGAGTTCAATAATAAATAATGATGGTGGTTGCCAATAGCATATTAAACACAATTAATACGTAGCACATTTTTTCATTACCATTTCAAATTTCAAACACCTCTATTGCCTCCAACGTCCAAGTAATTATTATTACTCTCTTTGTTTCATTTTATATGTCATTCGTTTTTATAAATAGCTGAATCATATTATTTGTCATTTTATAAAATCTATGCATAAATTATCATATTTTATCTATTATATCCTTAATAGAGTAGTTAATTAATTTTGAAAATGTATTCATCATTTATTATAAAGTTGACTTAAGAAAATATTAAATAAAAATAGTAAAAAAGTGACATATAAAATGAGATAGAGGAAGTATTACATAACAAAAGATTGTAGATAACAAATGTCAACTTCAATGCGCCAAAAAAATCCTATATGAACGTGACATTATTTAGAGCTTGTTTGGATTGATTTTTTTTTTAAAAATAAACTCCCTCTGTTTCTATTTATATATCAACATTTTGGATTTCACGTGCATTAAGAGATTAATTAACTTTGTTATTCTATCTTTATTTAATTTTTATGGAACTCAAGTTCCCAATCAATGAAATTAATTTATTTTGATTAATTAATTTATCCAATGAACATGAATCAGTTAATTATCTTTTCTAAGTTGGTCAAATGTATATTTTTAAGGCTAATAAATCAAAAGGCTAAAAGGGAATAATATGATTATTATGCATTGATCTTATGAAATGACAAGTATTTTGAAATAACTATTTATAGAAAGAGACTACAAATAAAAAAGAATGGAGGAAGTACTTTATAAGTCAAAAATAAAAGTCAAATTTAAATGATGACTTTTAAGTCCTAAATAAAAGTAGGGGAAACCTATTTTTGATTTTAACTCATTTTAAGTTATTTTAAAAAGATTTTGACCAAAAACATCCTTAAATTATATCTCAAACTTAAATTGCATCCTTAATACATTTTTTGGGCAAGAAAACATCCTCTAAGTATTTGAAAGTTAATAATTCCATCCTTCCCTTAAATATCGTCTAACAACTAAGGGATCCTACAAAAATTATGAGTAATTCACGTAATTATTGACAAAAATTTCCCTGCATAATTTCATTATCTGCTATAAAAAGTTCACGAACAAAAATATTTAAAATCTTAGACACCATTACTTACCGAAAATCTTAGACATTATTGCCCAAAATCTCAATACTTTGACAAACACTTCCAAACTTATTTTAAGTTATTTTTATATTTGTCAAACACTCCTAAAAAGCCAGAAGTCAATCCAAACACCCTCTTAATTATGTACCTATATGGTTATTCTCTAGATCTTATTCCCTATGTTCAATAATAATCATTCACTATTGCTTTGACACATAGATTAAGAAACATTAAATGATAGGAATAATTTTACCAAATCACCTTTATTAAATACTCCCTCGGCCCTTATTTATGTCCATATTTCCTCTTTTGGTTGTCCCTAATTACTTGTCTATTTTAACAAATCAAGAAAGGACAAAAAGAATTCATTTTATATCCTCATTTAAACTTCTTGAAAATTTCTAAGTTTTAATTCATCTTTTCTGAAACCATAATTAATAAGTATAAAATTGTAATTTCATTATGCTAATTATTGTTATCTTAATATGTGTGTCATTTTTAAAGTGTAAGTCATCTAAACATTGAAAATGAATAGAATTTGATAGCAAAGGTAAAATTGACATAACATGATAAATTATTCATTAATTTTATAAACTGAAGACGTGTTATTATACAAAGTAAAGATAGAAAAGGAAGTAATTTACTTGTTGTGGTTTCCAGATTATTCAGTACTGTAACTTGTATTATTTTTATGTAATTATTCAATGTTCGATTGGAATAAAAGGAATAGTACTGAGAACATCGAAGAGTAAAAACTTTATACTGTCTGTTGGCGTATATATGTATTGTAATATTAAAATTATAATATTAAAGTGTATGATATATTATTGGACATAAAAGCAGAGAAATTGATGCCATTTTTCCTTATAACTCATATGACTACTAATTGTCTCACTACACGTCAAATTAATCATTATTTACTATCTCGATATTTACTTTACTAAGTGAAAGAAATACTACACCTATATAAATGATGTTCTCTTTCTTGTGTTGTATTGATGAGATGCATGAGAAGTATTGTATTGTTGATGAATAAACAATGTATTGTCTTCATAATTTGAGGTTGATATAGTGAATTTTGAGAAAAAAATATTGCAAGTCTCCAACTTATTCACTATACAAAGTAGTAGTATATAAGGAATGTGCTCTTTTGATGGGATTTCGGACCCTTAACTAATTTTGAGTTATTTGAGTTATATAACATTATTGAATTATTGAATCTGCAAGGAACAAGATAAGAGTTATATTGCTAGATCGATGAAGATTATATCGCATCAAATTTGAATCTTCTTGAGATGCATGTAGTAAACTGCAATGTAACATAATATATTGAGAGGGCCCCGTGGCTTCGCACAACTAGGAGCATATATATTATTTTATGTATATAACTGAACAACCTAGTGGCTCTAAGTAATTGATCACACAAGGCTCTTGTATTTGTAACTGAGCACACGACTCTCCAAGTGTCTCATGATCAATAATAAAGTTGACGAATTATAATAAAAAAAAATTAAACAAGTTATCAATGGCCCATTAGCTCAGTTGGTTAGAGCGTCGTGCTAATAACGCGAAGGTCGCAGGTTCGAGACCTGCATGGGCCAATTTTATTTTTTAAAAAAACTAGAAATATCAACATCAATGGAGAATTTATGATATATATATATATATATATATATTTTTTTTTTATTTTATTTTATTTTTTATTTTATGTCTAAGGACATAATGTGGAAGTGAGACAAATGGCCAAAATCATATATTTATAAGCCTCTATAGACTTAGGGTACATCTCAGGTACCTTCTTGTACAGTCTCACAAAAATATGAATATCTCTCAATTTTGAAGTTATTTTGAGTAATGATTTAATGTATAAATAGAAATTAGAGTCGTAAATCTTCTAATAGGTATTCAGACCTCTAACGAGACATTTGATCTAAATTTGAGAGAATTTTATGAATGTAATTTGCAATAAATTGAATCGACTTTTGTTCACAACCTATAAAAATTATCATACTGTCATGTCACATCATTCTTATCATATTAAACACTCTTATGTTAAAAAATAAACGAGTGGGTTGTTATAATTTCTTAATTATTTGGAGAAGCAAATTTTTCAGCTAAATGTTATTTAATATTTTTGCTCTGCAATTAATTAAAAACATTAAAAGAAGAAAAGAAATGTAAAAAAATAAATAACGTTTGGGTGCTAAAAAGATGGGCTTCCCCATAAATTAAGGTAAAAGCCCATTCAAATCTCTGGTCTAAGAGTGAGCCCAGTCAATTGACTCGGTCACTCACACTTTGTAATTTACTTCTCTACAACAAAAACAAAAATTTGTTAAATTTTAACAAAATACTGTTTTTTCTTTTCCCATTTTCAATTGCATGGCTCTATGTATTCAAGCTATCTTTTACACAATAATAAAGTTAGAAAAACAGGTGCAGAATTTCTTCCTTTATGTAACTTTTTAGAAGTTTGATATTTAAAATTTTAAAATAAGATATGTTTATCTGTAACATATATTGTTCATACTCTTTAAAAATGTCAAAATGTTTTGTCACATACTTCAAAAATAATATTTTTTTAAAAGAAAAATAACATATCTAAATATCAAAAGTGAAGAATTTGTGCAAATAACCGGCGAAAAAGACTAGTGACAATGCACTAATATAGTTTTTTAAGTTCACGAGAAAAAACTTTTCTCAAGGTGGAATTTTGCATGTCATCTGACAAATTTTGTACTATTAACAAGTATTTAGAAGAAATGAAATTCGTATAACTGACTCCAACTTGTTTTAGATTGATGCGTATCGTCAATAATTGTTATTGTTGGTTTAATCTGAATGTGTTGATTTGATTTCAGAGAATTTGAGGAGGGCAGAAGAAAACTCATGGAAATTGGATATCAAAGGGTTGGGAATCAAAGAAGATCTATTGAGTCATTTTGGCTTCCATTTTATATTAACAAACCCTTTGCTAAATACTTTCTTCTTTTCTTCATCTTCCTCCTCCTAATTGGTTCATACTTGTGGACAACCCAGCTCGACACAAATTCAAACGTAAGTTCCTTTATTTTACATTAGTAATTGTGAAAATCTTTCAGAAACAGTCTCTCTGCCTTCACGAGGCGTGGGTATGTTGTTGTTGTTGTTGTAATTGTTACTATGTGTTTTTGAGAAATCACATTGTCCCTTAATTTAGAACTCCAAAATCAAAAGTAAATTGTATTAGTTTGTAACTTTAATTGAAACAGTCTCTCTACCTTCACGAGATTGTGGTAAGGTATGCATAAACTCTACGCTTCTCAGACCTCACTTGTGGAATTTCAGTGAGTATGTTGTTGTAGGTTCAGACCTCACATGTGTAATTTCACTGAGTATATTGTTGTAGGTTCAGACCTCACCTGTGTAATTTTACTGAGTATGTTATTGTAGGTTTAGACCTCACCTGTGTAATTTCACTGAGTATATTGTTGTAGGTTCAGACCTCACCTGTGTAATTTCACCGAGTATGTTGTTGTAGGTTCAGACATCACCTGTGTAATTTTACTGAGTATATTGTTGTAGGTTCAGACCTCACCTATGTAATTTCACCGAGTATGTTGTTGTAGGTTCAGACTTCACTTGTGAAATTTCACTATGTATGTTGTTGTCGGTTCAGATCACTCTCTGAGTATGTTGTTGTAGGTTGCAACTTTGATTGTAGACCCTGTGTCCAATCGGGGCCAATTTTATTGATTTTTTTTGAATTTTTGTTGTGGTTTTTCGATATGTTGTAGGAATTGCAAAGTAGGAGAGGGAAATTTCCACTTAATTGTTCATCTGGTAACAACACAAGAACATGTCCAGTAAATTACTATCCAGCAGATTACAAATTCGTTAACGACAACCCTTCATCGTCTTCTCCAAACTGTCCACATTACTTTCATTGGATACACGAAGATTTAAAACCATGGAGGGAAACAGGTATAACTGAAGAAATGGTGGAGAGGGCTAACAGGACAGCTAATTTTAGACTTGTAATATTGAATGGAAGGGCTTATGTAGAAACATATGAAAAGGGGTTCCAAACTAGAGATGTTTTTACATTATGGGGAATTCTTCAGTTGTTAAGAAGGTACCCTGGAAAAATTCCTGATCTTGATATGATGTTCGATTGTGTCGATTGGCCTGTCGTTAGATCAAGTGATTTTGCTGGGGAAAATGCTGTTGCTCCACCCCCTTTGTTTCGATATTGTGGGGACAACGAAACGTTGGATATTGTTTTCCCTGATTGGTCTTTTTGGGGATGGTAAGGATACAAATTTCACTCTCAGTTTTTGTGTAGAGTTTTGTTGTTCAGAACTATGTTGCTCGGACCCTCTGAAAATGTTGTCACGTATTTTGAAGAGTTCGAGCAACATAGGTTCAGAATGTTGATTTATGAGATATTTTCATAATGCATGAATAAGTTGTTAGTTTGATTGATTTGGTAGGGCTGAAATCAATATAAAGCCATGGCAAGACTTGTTGAAGGATCTTGACAAAGGGAATAGGATGCAGAGATGGCTGAATAGAGCGCCATATGCGTACTGGAAAGGCAATCCGGAAGTTGCTGAGAAGAGAATGGAGCTCGTTAAGTGCAACGTGACTGAAAATCAGGAATGGAATGCTCGAATTTATGTCCAGGTGAACCTCCTTCCTTCATCAATATTGTCATTTAACTGAAAACTTTATAAGCGTGTCATCACGTTAAGTTAAGCTAACTTCAAAATAAGATGTCCTTTCATTAGGACACAAGGAATAAATCTTACTAAAAAGAATCTTAAACGGCTTCTGGATGCATCCTTTACTTTGTCGTTCATAGTAGTAGCTTGCCAAGTGGGAGAATGAGGACTGTTTCGACATTATAAATACATGTATAACTAGAATGTGAACCAATAAGGGTGAGTCCGGGCTAGTGAAAGATTGTAAAATCCAATGTCAGAGAGACTCATCACAAGTATGAACTCTGGTCTCGCCAAGGTTTCATAATTAACCGACACATTTGGTGCTGTTAACAGGATTGGAAAGAAGAGATAAAGCAAGGATTCAAGCATTCCGACTTAGGAAATCAATGTCACCATAGGTATATCCAAAACCAAATTTCATCATCATCTATTTCTATTATCCTCGGCCATTACACACGCTGCCTAGTAGAGACGTAAGTTTAATACTTACCAATTGCTTGCAGATACAAAATATACATTGAAGGATCTGCTTGGTCTGTTAGTGAGAAATATATTCTTGCTTGTGACTCAGTTTCTTTGCTAGTAACACCTCACTACTATGATTTTTTCTCAAGAAGTTTGTTGCCACTAGTCCACTATTGGCCCATAAATGAAGATGACAAGTGTGCATCCATCAAATTTGCAGTTGATTGGGGTAATAAATACAAGAAAAAGGTACTCCTCCGTCCCAATTTATGTAACTTAGTTTGCTTTGGCACTAAGCGTAAAAAGGAAAGAAAGACTTTTGAAATTTGCAGTCTAAAATAAATCAGAAATGTATGTATAACTATAAATCATTTCATTAAGGGTAAAATAAGTAATTTTAAAACTAGATTGTCATTCTTGTTGTGAAAGCGAGTCATATAAATTAGGACAAAGAGAGTGACGAACTATTATCGTATAACAACAAATCTCTCTACAACGACGTCGTACGCTACTATAGCAAAATGTTGTTGTAGAGAAACGTAAAGTATAACATAACATGGAAAGTTCAACTTTTATTATAAAATATTGTTATAGAGAGATCTGACTGTCTTGGTGACTTTTCTCAGGTACAAAGAATTGGTAGAGAAGCAAGTGATTTTATTCAAGAGGATTTGAAGATGGATTATGTATATGATTACATGTTTCATTTGTTAAATGAATATGCTAAGCTGCTTAAATACAAGCCAAAAGTGCCTAAAAATGCAAATGAACTCTGCTCAGAGATAATGGCATGTCCAGCTGAAGGTACTGAAAAGAAGTTAATGATGGAATCAATGGTGAATTGGCCAATTGATGAAAGTCCATGCAAAATGCCAATACCTTTTGATAAATTGTCACTTGATTCATATTATAAAAGAAAACAAAATTCAATAAAAGAGGTTCGTACATTGGAGAGAGATTACTTGAGGGAGCAAAGAATGAAAACTAAGATATTAGGTTAGTGTTAAATTTTAAACTTTTGTACTAATACTTTTAAGGTGATTTTTGTAATGTCATGAAAGAAATTTTCTATGCGACGAGCATGAGCGGAGGTACAACGTTACGTATGAGTTCGAACAAATTCAATAACTTTTGCTTGATTCTCGTGAGAGGATAAATGTAATTCAGCTCGATCTATCAGAAGAGCGAAAATATTTTTGTTGAGTTCTCGGAGATGTTAGGTTTGTATTAGAAAATCATTAGATATACATAAATATTTAATTACAAATTCAGTAACTAAAACTAGTACTCCCTTTGGTTCCATATTATACACACTCGTTAAGAAATACATTCACTCCTAAAAATAAGAGGGGTTTAATTAATATTATGGGAAAAGGATGTAAAAGATGTTTTAACTTTCGCTGAAATTATTGGTATGATATCAAATTTTATAGAAGATTTTTTATCTCCTGAACTATTTAATAGTATATTTTAAAAGCATATATGTGTCCACGTGGACACATTAGTATTTATAATTACGTAATATTTTTTATGTCTACTTGCGCATATATACCTTTAAAATACACTATTAAATAGCGCAGGGATAAAAGGTCCTTGCCAAAGCTTGGTATCGTAACAACAATTTTGATCAAAATTTAAATATATTTTAGACCTTTTTCTCTAATATTATATAACGGTCATGTAAAATTTGCCTATTTAAACAAGGGTAAATTTGAAAATATAATTATACATGATTACATAAAAAAAACTCATTTATTTTAGACTAAGAGCCCCTTGACATTACTGTTTTGTTTTGAGAATAAAATACTTTTATTGAAAATATTAAGTGTGTTTGACAAATCAATAAAAGTGCTTTTAAATGGAAGCATAAACACAGTTTTTCTGCCGTTGGGAAGAAATTAAAATTTCTGTTTTTTCAAAAATACAGAAGCTAAAACAAATAAAATATTTTTCTTGACTAAAATATCCTTTTAATATACACATATATCTTGTTAATTAATTAGCATGTTTTATAATTTTGGTTAAATTTAATTTAAGAATTTATTTTTATATTTTCTATACACAATTTTATAATTTATTTTATATTTATATATTATTATTTTATATATTTTGTATTATTTTTTTAGAATTAGAAAAAAATGCAACCAAATATATTAAAAGATTAGAAAAACGAAAAACAACCGTTAAAGATTTCAGTCTCCTAAAAAAGGTATAATATTGATTGAAAATCTGAACATGCAAATTTTTATTGAATAAAAATAAAAATAAAAATAAAAATTTAATTAATTATTTGAATAAATATTTAAAATAGTATCTCTTCATAAAACAATTACAATATTAGAAATACATTAATAGTTGTCATTTTATGTAAGTTGACTCTAAAATTTACTTTTCAAAAAGATATGTCAAACACAAATTGCTTATGAAAAACACCTTTCAAATTAATTAGCTAAATACAAATTGTTTTTTTCCTTTTAAAAAAACACTTTTCTAAAAAGTCATTTTAAAAAAGTGCTTCTAAAAATAAAGTTTCTTTTTAGAAGCAATACCAAACAGGCTCAGAGCCTAGATAATTTGACTTGTAGCTTTTAAGAGCTTTTACAATGTTTGGGTAGTTGAAAAAATGTTTTAAGTTAAAATAATATACTCCTATAAGTGAATTTTTGAGGGTTTTTTTATTGTTCAAAATATTGAATTGTTCAAAGTTTAAGGTGATCGATGTTTGAATTTTTTTGGTTCTACCCTTTAAATTTTTTTTATAATTTTTAGAAGATAAATTGCACTACTTAAAAGATTATACTCTCTGTGTTCCTAATTACTTATTCATTTTTGTCTTTACACACTTATTAAGGAAATAATAATTGACATAGTGATTTAACCATTTTAACCCTATTAATTGATAGAATTTCAATATCAATTTACTCATCAGTCATCATAGAGGTTTTGCCTTTTCAATAAATATTAACTCTCTAATTAAATTGCATGTATAGATAAATTCTTTTTGTATCTTTTATTGATTTGCTAAAATGAAAGTAAAAAAGTCAAAATTAAACAGGTGAAAATAGAGTGAGTATTTATGATACAATATAGTTTGAATTATATTCTTAAATGTTTTTTTTAATATGTATGTATTACCTCATAAATTCACTTAATATAGAATAAAGAAAATAATGAAAATAATAAGTCCAAATTATACCTTTTGACTTATAAGTCAAAATTCAAAAGTCAATTTAAACAAGTTCTTGATAAGCAGTTTAAATAAATTATAAATTTTTATTGATTTGTCAAACACACTTAATTTCCTATTCGTACATTCTGATTATTTGCGTATAATTCAATTCATCAATGATAAATATTCCTTAATTGTTTTTGGTAAGCAATCTATATGGTTACATATTTATTAGATAACTATATAAATAGTGGACCATAAAAAATATGGCATGTAAATTTTTTATAAATATATCAACGCAAAGTAGGTTGATACAATTATATGGTTACATATTTATTAGATAACTATATAAAAAGTGGACCATAAAAAATATGGCATGTAAATTTTTTATAAAAGAAATTCACATTCTTGTTAAAATTTATTTATCGAAAATATGAATATAATTTGATCATTAAGTTGTCAAAAAATACTATAAAATATTTTAATGAAAAGGTTGATACAATTATATGGTTACATATTTATTAGAAAACTATATATATAGAATTAATCTTATGCATATTTGGTAGTACATTAAACTTTTTACTAATGTTATAATACCTTAGTTACAAGTAAGAGCTATAATTAGTAAGTATTATATTTAATTTTAAAGAATAACTTCTAATTGATGAGATAAACTTTTTTCATCCGTTAAGAAGTTAAAAATGAGTTTTATACAATGGATTAAGATACTTTGTGTAAAAATGGATCATAAAAATTATGCATGCAAAATTTTTATAAAAGAAATTCACTTTCTCGTTAAATTTATTTATTGAAAACATGAATATAGTTGATCATTAAGTTGTTCAAAAAATACCATAAAATATTTTAAAGAAATACTTAATAAATTGAATGATCATCCGAGGAATTGACTCCCTAAAGCAAATAGTGCGGAAAAGAATGAAAGAATATCAGAAAAGGAGTAAATTGATTATATGAGACTCATATTAAGTTATTATCGAAAATGTAAAAAAGTCAACTATACACATAAAAAAGTTCGGATAAATAAAAAAGAAAGAAGAAAAAATTTAAGTTATTCAAGCTCTTATTTGCCATGTCGTCGTGAGATACTAATGAAAAAATATCTATATTTGATTACTGACTAAGTCTAAATGATTTTCAGTTCATACGTCTTTAATTCAGCTCTCTATTATGTATGTTTTTATTTGTTGATTACTTATATAGTCCGCAATAAAAAAAATTCAATCTAAATTTAAGTAACTATTTTACGAAACATATAAAAATTTAAAAAGTTATTTACACATTTAGGCTCAAGCCTATTTAATTAGTTTAGTTGGGCCTATGCCTAGGAGGAACAATTTGTTGCTACTATAGTATACAAAAAAATACTCTATATACATTTTACAGATTACAGATATCCCCAAAATCTAAGAGGTATAAATTAACACTTTTAGTATAGAATAAAAATAATTAGAAGCTATATATATATATATATTGTTTATGTTTGATAAACACAATTTTAGTCCATTAATGGCTACCAAGACGAAAACTAGTGCTATAAGATCTTCGATAATAATCCTCGTCTCCCTTTTCCTCTTCATAGGAGTTATGCTCTCCACCCGATTCCGTCGCGCTCCCTTCGATATTAATGTAAGTTCATCTTTCTTAAATATTCTGATTAATTGATCGTTTATTTATACAACATTCTAGATCTCTCGT
Organism: Solanum pennellii; assembly: GCF_001406875.1. Classification (NCBI taxonomy): domain Eukaryota; kingdom Viridiplantae; phylum Streptophyta; class Magnoliopsida; order Solanales; family Solanaceae; genus Solanum; species Solanum pennellii. Next base: position 3,356,571 of record NC_028639.1, on the reverse strand, counting down.
ACATGTACGATAATTGAGTCTGGCTAAATTCAATTTTGATATGTGCAATCTCATGGTTTGGTTTGGTGCAATTTCTTTTATTTTTGTCGAAATGATACTTCTTTATATTTAGAAATAATTTAATTTTAGAATAAGCGGACTTCAGTAATAGTAGCCATTTTGAATTAATCCGATTACTTGTTTTTGGCAAAGCTTATTAGTCCTATATACACATTGAATTGATATGATTATAGCTGTAGTTTATGGTAGTATTTTTAATAGATTTTGAATATATATATATTTTAAAAGATACAGTTGATCTAATCTGATTATATATTAAAAATAGTTGATCTAATCTGATTATATATTAAAAATTAGTTAAATTATACTCGAGACAATGAAACAATTTTCCTATGATGGATACACCAAGTGTATGTTGTAGAGAAGAGATAATGGGTGAATTTAATTGAATTTAGATGAAATGAGTTAAAAAATAATAGATTATTAACCGATACAAAAGTTAATTAGGTTGAAATGAATTAAAACGCATATCAAAAAATATTTTGAAGAAATTTCTCATGGATCAAATCATTTCAATTCATGATTGGATACAAAATTTTAAAACTGACAATTTTTATTAAAAATACTTATGTAATTTTAAACATATTATAATATTTTTATTACTATATAACTTTTGAAATTTCGTAACATTTAGTACAAAATAAGGTTACTCAAGGGTAAGGGTAATAACCAAAAAAGAAGAGGGAGATAATTTCACCTTTTATATTGGCATACATAATTTCATTACATGATACTTAAAAAGAAAGTATTTTAATAATTTTCTTATTTTGTACATTCTGATTATTTGCATATAATTCAATTCATAAATGATAAATATTCCTTAATTGTTCTTGGTAAGCAATTTAAACAAACTATAAACTTAGTATATTTATATATCAACTCAAAGTACATTGATACAATTATAATATGGTTACATATTTATTAGATAACTATATATATATATATACACAATTGAATCTAATGCATATTTGGTAATACATTAACCTTTTTATTAATATTATAATGCCTTAATTACAAGTAAGAGCAATAACTAGTATTATGTTTAATTTTAGAGAATAACCTCGAATTAATGAGATAAAATTTTATTTCATCCGCTAATTAAGAAGTTTTTACGAAATGTGTCAAGTTTAAAAAGTTTATATACTCTAATTAGCCTATTTTATTTTTAAATAAATATATAAATGTAAATATACATTGTACAGATTGCAATATTTTAGAAATATAAAAGAGAAATAAAATTCCCACTAAGAGATATAAATTAACACTCAATTTAAAATAAAAAAAATTAAAAAATTAGCACTTAGTATAAAAGAAAAAATAATAATTAGCAGCTATATATATTTTTTTTATTGAGCTGAACAAGTTTATTGTTTATGTTTAATAAACACAATTTTAGTCCATTAATGGCGATTAAGACGAAAATTAGTACCGTAAGATCTTCAGTAATAATCCTCGTCTTCCTTTTCCTCTTCATCGGAGTAATCCTCTTTCGTGCTTTGTTTGAAATTAACGTAAGTTCATTTTTCTTAATCGATTTCTTGATTAATTGATCGTTATCATTAAATTGATATGATGTAAAGTTGTAACTTGTAGTAGTATTTTTTTTTTAATGGATTTTTGGATTTTTTTTGTGTGAAAGATATAGTTGATCTAATCTAATTTTGAATTAAAATTAGTTAAGTTAATTTTTGAAAAATAATGATAGTTATTTTAGAATGTGGTGTACGAGACAATGAAACGATTTTCCAATAGCAAGTACACCAGGTGTATATTGTAGATGTGATAATTGATGAGCTGAATTGAATTTATACGAATCAAACTGTACTAGGTTTAATTAAAATGGATGGATTGTTGGCTTATACAAAAATTACTTAGCTGAAATGGATTATAATGCGGAACAAAAAGTATATTGAAGAATTTTCTCATGAATCAAATCGTTTCAATTCATGATTGGACATATAATTTTTTTTAAAAAAAATATGTAATTTCAAATATATTATGCTCTATTTTTATGACTATAAAACTTTTGAAATTTCAAAATATTTTAGTACAAAAAAAAGTTACTCAAGGGTATGGGTAATAACCAAAAAAAGAAGAGAGAAGATAATTTCACCTTTTATATTGGCATACATAATTTAATAAGTTTGTTATTTGTAGATAAATTTTAGCTTGACTTTATCTAATACAACAAAATCAAACACTAGACAAATTTGGACTTTTTAAGTTTTATATTGAGATAACCCCTCATCATTGCAACCAAACATCCCCATATAGTTTTAAAATTTAAAAGGTGTTAAATTGTGTGTCCATACAAAATTATCTCAAGACTTATGATCTAGTGGAACATATGAGATAGGATAGGGTTGCTCAAATGGTAAATTTCAACTATATATTGTGTGTGTTCCCATCAGAATCGGACTTAGGTGGGAGTTTGTGAGTTCGAACGAATCCAGTAACTTTTTCGTAGATTCTATATTTGTACTAGAAATTTAAACAAATATATATGTATATTAACTTATGAACCCTTAACATAATTGATTGATGGTTTCGTGCTAAGGAAGAGACTGTGGAAATGTTTTTCACACTAGAGTACTGGATTTGAACCTGTAAACTCTTAATCCCGACTCTGCCTCTGCTTTCCATGTGTGTGTATTCAACTACTCAATCTTGATACTCTTGTTTTTGTTGATTGACAGTCCATTCTCACTGATACAACTCCAACAGTCTCATTACAGCCCCAAAAGAAGCTACAAATCGAACTAAATTGTACAAATGGGAACCTCACAAACACTTGCCCTGCTTCTTACTATCCGTTAAAGTTCACGAATCAAAATCAATCCAATTCATCATCACCAACATGTCCAGATTACTTTCGATGGATCTACGATGACCTATGGCCTTGGAGAGAAACAGGAGTCACCAAAGCAATGGTGATGTCAGGCAAAAACAATGCAGATTTTCGATTGGTGATCGTGGATGGAAGAGCCTACGTTGAAACGTATCGAGAGTCATTTCAAAGCAGAGACACATTTACATTATGGGGGATTTTACAAATGTTACGTAGGTACCCTGGAAAAATACCTGATTTGGACCTGATGTTCGATTGTGGTGACAGTACAGTTACTAAGACAAAATCCTATCGACTTCCTAATGCCCCTGCTCCTCCACCTCTGTTCCGATACTGTGGAAATAACGCGAGTTTGGATATTGTTTTTCCAGATTGGTCATTCTGGGGATGGTATAGTTACCCCTAATTACTATCATTGCTTGCAATATTTATCTGATCATCTCTAACTTTCTCTTTTTGTTCGAAAAAAAAACAATTTTTAGGGTAGAGATTAATATAAAGCCTTGGGAAACACTGTCAAAGGAGTTAAAAAAAGCGAATGAGAAGTTAAAATGGAGCAAAAGGGAACCCTATGCATACTGGAAGGGCAATCCTTATGTTAGTAGAACCAGGATGGATATGCTCAAGTGCAATGTTTCCGAAAAACAGGACTGGAATGCGCGTATATATAAACAGGTAATGACTCATCTACGTTGTTCATCGTCAGGAAACACAAATACTAAAACAAAATTGAACATATGTAGGACTGGATTAAAGAACAGAAGCAAGGGTTCAAGCAATCAAATTTAGCTAGTCAGTGCAAACACAGGTATGAAAATGATTATCGATATCCTGAGTGTTCGTTAAATATATATATATATATATATGTATCGTCGATCTTAAATGTTGTTTTGTGCAATTTATGTCAGATACAAGATTTATGTTGAAGGAAACACATGGTCCGTGAGCGAAAAATACATTCTGGCCTGTGATTCTGTTACGTTACTTGTAAAACCAGACTACTACGATTTCTATAGCAGAGGTTTGATGCCGTTGAAACATTACTGGCCTGTAAATAATAATGACAAATGCCGATCTATCAAACATGCTGTTCACTGGGGGAATACTCATCAAAAAGAGGTAATATATTTTAACATATTTTACTTCAAATTTTATAAAATCGAGTGGTCTACCACTCTGTACCTCCACGAGGTGGTCATAAGGTCTGCATCCATTCTATTCTTCTTCTCAGACCCCACACTTTGGTGTTGGACATATCTGCTCATGTTAATTTGACTACATTTTTTTTTGGCGAACAAATCAGGCTCAGGAGATTGGTAAGGCAGCAAACGATTTCCTACAAGAAAAACTCAAAATGGATTATGTTTACGATTACATGTTCCATCTCTTGAGTGAGTACGCAAAGCTATTGAAATACAAGCCCGCGATACCTAAAAAAGCAATTGAACTTTGTTCAGAAGTAATGGCATGTCCAGCTGAAGGTGTGATAAAGAAGTTCATGGAAGAATCTATGGTTAAAGGCCCCTCCGACGCGATACCTTGCAACATACCACCTCCATTTAGTCCTGCAGATGTTCACTCTCTTCTTGTTACAAAAGAAAAATTGATTAAACAAGTTGAATCATGGGAACAACAATACTAGAATAAGAACAAAACCAAACAACATCGAATATTTTAGTTGTTTTTTTCTTCATATTCATGTGTCAAAGGTTCATTTTGCTATTCAGTGACAAATTTTTGAATCAATAAACTATTAATTTTGGTTTCGCCTCTGCAAGTTTAACCACTATGTTGTAGATAGAGTAATTGCCTAATAAGTGATTAACAAGTTTTGACTTGGCTAAACTTTTTTATTAATTGGTACTTTGGAGTACTTGATTTCTTATTGTTATTCTCCTCTTTATTAGGCGCGGCAGAAGTTGATTTTCAAGTTTGACGAATTTAGAAATTTTGTTAAGAATATTTAAAAATTTAATGTATATATAACTACAAGGTTATTTTTATCAACATATATAGTATAGTATTAGTTTCTATAAGCATAACATAATATTTCCATCAAGGATGTACGAGTCAGTAACAAAGGCAGTAATTTCTTAAGGGGTGTCCATAAATAACTCTTTTCAAAAAGTAGAACTACTAATCAAATACAAGCATGTTAAGTGTTTAAATTTATAATTAATTTTATGTCACTTTAATTAATTAACATGTGTTTTACTTTATTAACATGAAATTTAAAACAAGTTCAGTTTGAAAGTTATTAATCCATAATTTCAATTTGTTTGCCTTATTTTCTTTTTTATCTAGAAAAGAATGTTTTTTTCCAACTCTTTAATCCTTACTTTTTACAGGGTAATCATAAGATTAAATAAAATTTTGATACATTCTACACATCTTTAGTTTGGAACCATAAAATTTAAGAGTATTTTATTTTTTACTTTTTAAAATTCTAATATTTCAAATCGAATCAAACAAATTGAAATAAAAAAATAGAATATTTAATTATTGAAATTAACGAAAACATACAACCACCCTCAAAATAATAAGCATACGACACACTATTTACTAGATGTATCGTAACGATTACATTTCAGTAAATTGTGGGATAATGTTCGATAGAAATATTAAATCCCAATTTAATATTACTTTAAAATTGCAGTAACACAGCGTACTGAACTGAAATTTGATTAAATAAAAGGAATTGGTCGTTGAAAAACCTTTTATTAGTAGATTTGATTAAATGAAAGGAATTGATAGCTGAAAAACCTTTTATAAGTGGATTTGTACAAGTTTAAGTTTAAGTCTAGCATATAGTTTTCCGCTAATATCAAATTAAAAATTATATTTTTTTATTAGTATAAATTACTTTTATACTTAATATATAATTTTAATTCCAAATTTTCATCTATAGTAAATTTCTAGTCTTAAATCTCAGCTAATCAAATATACTTAAGATAAATCTTAATAGTTTAGTTGATTGATTGTCTAAATTTTATTTTGTTGATGAGGACTTTATTCTATAGTAATTTGTTGCTGAGAATTCGATTTGTAATCTCATTTTCTTTGAATTATCTATGTTAATCAAATATCCTATTTAACAAGAGGTTGTTTGATTGGGAACAAGTTATTTCACGATAAGTTATTCTAGAATTAGCTATTTTGAAATAATTTGTTCCATCATGTATATGAAATAACTTATCCCATTACAATAATATAAATGATAGGATAAATTATCCCAAATAAAATAATTTTTTTATAAAATTACTATATTTTTAATTTCTCACACCAAACAATCCTCGAGTCCGAGTCCTCAATACTACCAAACCTTTACATTATCTCCACGTAGGGGATGGTGAAAATTATTGTGTCTTTGACAATATTACCCTTCGCTTACATCATCATGAAAAATTAAACATCACTTTTATCATGTTTTGTTTGTGCCCTTCGTTTGTGTAGTTCTTACATACTCTCTCACATGTGTTTTTGGTAAATATTTTAAAGTTTTAGGATAATTTCAAATGTATGAAAACAATAGCGTGGACCTCAACTACATGCTTTTGAAATTGAGGATTACTAAAGTTTATTATTTATAATAAATAATTATGTTTTATATATTTTATTTTTAAATTTATTTATTAATATATTATTAAATATAATAAATTAAATAAGAAATTGATTCAAAATATAACTTACTATTTTTATTTATGTCCATTCAATGAGCAACTTCCATACTAAAATTAGAATTAATAGTTATTTATTTAAAAACATGATTATATTCTTATCAGTTTGAATATTTCATTCTCTTGTTATCTCAAAAGATGTGATGTTGATATTTCATAATAATGACCGAATAAAATTTAGAAAAACATTAATTAAAAAATCCATAAAGATAAAAATTGAAATACATTTAATAAAAAACACAAAAATACATATTTATATATATAAAATATACCTTTTGAGTAAATATACAATTATTTAATAAAAGAAATTTTTACTTTCTATTTGTTTCTAAACATAAATCTACATTCCAATGATCTTCTTTTTGTTTCTTTTGTTATAAACCATATTGCCAAATCGGAAGAGTGACTTTATTCAAGTTTCTTAACACGAACAAAATTAAAAGCAATTTAAATTAAAGGAAAATTCAAAATTTAAATTTATTTGATTATAAATACAAATTAAAGTTGGTAAGTGAACAATATTACATATTTATATTTGTTCAAATTTTATTGCTGTATTTTTTTCTATTTTAATTTATTTTTTTTACTTTTCTTTTTAATTTATTATATATTCAAAGATTATGTTTAAGATATCATAAATTATCAAAGCAACTTAAAATATTGTATCATAAACTTGAAAATTACATAAAATACACTATAAGTCACAGTGAATAAGAGGCTAGACACCTTAAATTCTTTATTTTTTCTTTTAAAAAGAAAATCTTTAATCTACCCTTACAATACTATCATTTCCCTGTGAAATTGAACAACAGATGGAACAACATATATTATTCTCTTACAATACTATCATTTTCCTATGAAATTGAACAGCCGATGAAACAATATATATTATTGAAAGTCACGTAAAATCACAATAATTAACAACTAAAATATTTTGAAATCATATAAAAAAAATTGGTTCACTCTCCTAATTACATACGTGTGACATAAATTCTAACAAAAGAAATAACATATATTGTTTAAAAATGACAAAAATAAATAAATCACAACAATTAACAACTTAAAATTATTTTTTTTAAAAAAACATATACAAAAGCAAAATTCTATCTGTATCACATATATAGAAACAAAGAAATACCCCCTCTGTCTCAATTTATGTGGCGTTTTTCGAATTTCAAGATTCAAACAAGTTTGTTTTTGCCTGTAAATTTATTATATATCATTTAATTTTTAAATTCTCAATTATTGTAACTTATAATACTATTTACATAGTTTACAAATATATAAATTCTATTTAAACTTTTTTAAAAAATTTACGAATAAATTTCTCATCAATTCCAAATTATTTAATTTTGAGAAAATAAAAAATATCATATAAATAAAAAACTCATCACTCTCTTAGAATAAAGGAAGTGCAAAATAATAATTCCAAAAATGGCTCATCAAAAACTACTCCTATTCCCTCCCACGCTGCACCCTTAACAGAACAAATAAAGAAAACAGGCCCCTCAATTTGAGGCATACTAATTATTACTGCACACATTTACGCGGTGCAGTGGATAGTGTTATTCTTTTTTTAACTAAAATTTTTAAGTTTGTACTATGAGTGCAAATATATTTTTTATGAAAAGTGTAACTTTTTATATTACTAATTTGAATTAATCAAATTTCAATATAGATATCAAATTTAAATAGAGAAAAAGGGATAATATACAAGTATTTCCTCAACCTATGTCTGAAATTTCAGAGACACACTTATATTATACTAAAGTACTATTACCCCGGAACTTATTTTATTAATAATTTTCTAACCCTTTTCGGCCTACGTAGTATTATCTTGTGGCGCCAATGCTGGTCGACTTTTTTTCTCCAAGCTAGTGTATTTTCCCGAGAAAAAATAATAAAAATATTGTTAGTGCACAATATTTGCAACAAATTTTAAACATATGGAAAATAAATAAATCACACAGATGGAATCTGAAAAAACATAAATATTTTGTTGATAATTATTATGGGTACATTTTTGTTCCTCCCGCGATTCTATTTTTCCTATGATTTATTCCTTAATTTGAGAGTCGTTAGTGACATATTTTTCGAACTAATATGATATAACTTTGACCTTTATACGAATATTTCATGACCTTTGTGAACTATTCAAGATGCCTTTCAAAAAAATATAATACTCTTTATATAGTCATAAACTAAAATTTAAGATTTAGCCTCCAAAAATTCTAATTAAAATTAAATATATAACTTGAATCTCAACTTCCTCACCTTATTTTGCAGCATACAAACTCTGTTTAATTACTTCACATTATTCTTCTGTTTCCACTTTGCACTTTTTCTTCAAATAAAATAAAACTATTCACCTCCTCCTCTTCCTCAGTCAGGGTACCAAAAGTCAAAAATAAATTACATCACCCACTTATTCTCTCTTTTTATTAATAATATATATATATTTATTTACCAAATTTCAAATGCCGTTTTAAGGTGGGATACTCTAAAAGTCTTTGTACCTCTAAAAATAAAAGTAAAAGTTTGGTTTATATTGACAAAATTGACATTTATTATAGAGGAAAAATTTGTCACCTATAATTTCAAAGGTATATTGGCGGTGCATGCAACAAATTAGTTGTATGTTTCATCATTAAAGATAATATAATGGCGACCAAGACAACATCTTCACTAACACTTTTTGTTTCTCTTCTTCTCTTCATCGGAGCTATTTTCTCCACCCACTTCCTTTACTCTCCATTCAACAATGTAAGTTACTCTTATTAATTTTATACGCTTTAGTTTCATTTCTGAATTATTGACAATCTTGAAAATATCTGTTTATTTATATAACTGAGCTTAAATACGTTGTCAGTTTTATATAATGAGTGAAATACATTTTAAATTCTCGCTAGTTTCATGCTCCTACAAAAATTTGAGACTATTATATTGCTATGTGATCTTATCCATCAGGAATGTATCTAAATTTAGTTTGTCACGTAAATAAGTATTTTTAATTTTAAAAATAACATTGATAATTTATGTCAAATTTAAAATATTTTCGATACTTCTTTGTTAATTAAGTTAAATGTGTTTTTTTCTTCACAGACTTTAACAAACACCAGAAGAAAAACAAAAGAAATGCTTAATCCGTTTGAAAAAAAAAGTTACTTATTCAGATTATTATCTGAAAGTGCAATCATATTACTATTAGGAGGCATTTGCAGTTTTTCTTAATTGTGAATTTTAAATGATTTTTGACCATATTTTATTTGAAATTTCTTTGATAAAATTCTGGATCCACCACAAAATACGTGATATAATTTTTTAAAAAAGTGTTGAATAATATTTCATCTTTGTCTTAATAAATAAATTTATATTTTTATTTATTTATTTTATCATGAGATATTTATATGAATATTTTAAAATTATGTAAAAAAAGAAAAATCCAATAGTGGCCGTACATTATTGAAGGTGCAATAAAAATTGTTGGGCGAATATGCGGCGGATTTGTAATTTAACCCATTTTTTACGCTGTCCTTTAGCTTTTTATTTTAAAGTATTATTAAAACATTATTATATGAAACAATTTTTGCTGTGAAAATTACGCCAAGTGTCTCTGTATAAGTTAACGTGGCATTATTTTGTGCTATCATTACGCATTCTCGTTTCTGTTACCCATGTTATAATACAATATATTTTATCCGCTTTAATTTGTCATGTTATGTTTTTCAAAAATTAAATTAATTAATTTTTAAAGTTAAATTAAATTATATTAATTTAATATTTTAAATAAAAAATTTAAATATTCAAAAATTATATGTAAAGTACTATAAATTACAATTTTACATATAAATATGATGAAAAAATATATTAAAATATTAGTTAAAATTCTTTAAAATTGACTTTATAAATAGAAACTATGACAACCAAATACTGAACGCAAGGAGTAACTTTTAGGTCTTAAATGTAGAAAGTTGGAAGAAAGAGTTGCTAAAAAGAAAAATAGACATTATTTTTAGAACAAATTAAAAAAAACAAATTGATGCGGAGGGGATATATATTATTTTAGGCTTTAATTTTATTATTGCGTATTGTTTTCTTTGCTTCGATTATTATATTATATGTGTTGTTACTATCTATGAAAATAGATAAACAATCTTTTTACCTTCGCAAAGCAAGTAAGGTCTCGAGTCATTGTATTTTTGTAATCATGCATGCTAAAGGAAAACAAGAACAAAGTTGGACTAATTACTTAATATGCTACATTTTGAAACTGTTATAGTAACAAAATAAAAATAAAAATGAGGATTTATGTGCTAATGTGAAACAACTTCAACTACTTTTTGATCATCTCGTTCCTTCACCCTTGTGATTATAGGACATTGTTCGTTATATAAACCATCCATGATCGGAGGCGGACCCATATTTATATTTGGGGATACACGTGCAACTGTTAAACTTTAGAAAAAAGTTATATGTATATCTATCTTGAGAATATTATACGAACTAATTGTGCTCCCATGAGGAGTATAGGAATGCCCTTGTATCGCTTGTACAGGCTAGAGGAACCTCCTAGAAAACTTTTCTCTGTTGTTTTTCCAAAGTCTTCAAATCCTGGGTTCACGTATGTGACCATGATGTCGTCTCCATGGCACCATATATTCAACATTCATATCTAGTTCTTGTCTACATTGTGAACCAATTCATCGTCTTGTTGAATTTACGCTAATGGTTTATTCTTCCACATTGACAGTCCACCACAGGATATTCTCCACGAAAGACAATAGTAACCCGCGTTATACGCTACAATCACACTTATGCAACCCCAGCAGTCTCAAAACAGCCCCTGAAGAAACTGGAAATCCAACTAAATTGTACACTTGGGAACCTCACAAGAACTTGCCCTGCATCTTACTACCCGTTGAAGTTCACGGAACAAAATGAATCCTCTACATCATCTTCTCCGCCGCCTACATGTCCAGATTACTTTCGTTGGGTCTACGATGACCTATGGCATTGGAGAGAAACAGGAATCACCAAAGAAATGGTGATGAGAGCCAAAAGAACGGCAGATTTTCGGTTGGTGATAGTGAATGGAAGAGCATATGTTGAAACCTATCATAAGGCATTTCAAAGTAGAGACACATTTACATTATGGGGCATTTTACAAATGTTACGTAGGTACCCTGGTAAAGTACCTGATTTGGACCTGATGTTCGACTGTGTCGACTGGCCAGTTCTAAAGACTGAATTCTATCGACACCCTAAGGCCCCTGTTCCTCCACCTCTGTTTCGATACTGTGGGAATGATAGTAGTTTGGATATTGTCTTCCCAGATTGGTCATTTTGGGGATGGTACGAACCTCAATTTCTCGCATATATATTGATTTGATAATCTTATATGCTTTATTGAACTTTCTCTTTTTGTTCCGAAAACATTGTGTAGGCCAGAGATTAATATAAAGCCGTGGGAGACTTTGTCGAAGGATTTGAAGAAAGGGAATGAGAAGATGAAATGGACCGAAAGGGAACCATATGCATACTGGAAAGGCAATCCTGTTGTTGCTGAAACCAGGAGGGATCTGCTCAAGTGCAATGTTTCAGAAAAGCAGGACTGGAATGCACACGTATATGCTCAGGTATCTTGTTCTACGACATATGTAATCATCAGTGGCGGACACAGGATTTTCATTAAGGGTTGTCAATGGTTATAGCAAAAAAAATTATAAATAGACTAGTAGGAAACTTAAACAGACAACTTCATATAGTATCTGTAAATCCCTAACCAATAGACTAGACCTTCAACTTTTTTCGAGAGGTGTCAATTTATGTATTTATATTTATAAAACTAAAATTTAACCACTACATATAAAGGACTAAGGGTGTCGCTCAACACCCATTGGACCAAGATAGGTACGCCACTGGTAATCATGTTTGTTGTCGCATGTCAGAAATTTAAGTGATGAATCTATGAAAATATGTAGGACTGGGCTCAAGAAGAGAAGCAAGGGTACAAGCAATCAGACTTAGCTAATCAGTGCATCCACAGGTACGAAAAATAAAGTTGTTTCTCTTACCGGTTTTAGCTTTATTTTTCGTTAACATGTCCATGTTTGTTAACTATATCTTCCTAAACGTTGTCCGATTTTTCTCTCTTCTTCATTATGCAATTATGTCAGATACAAGATTTATGTAGAAGGATCTGCATGGTCCGTGAGTGAAAAATATATTCTGGCATGTGATTCTGTTACGTTACTTATAAAACCCCAGTACTACGATTTCTACACCAGAGGTTTGATGCCTCTGCAACATTACTGGCCCGTAAAAGACAAAGACAAATGCAGATCAATCAAGCATGCTGTTGATTGGGGGAATACTCATGAACAAGAGGTAATCTATAATCCAACCCCAACTCATCACTGTCTTCACCATCTTATTGGCATTCTTTGGTGAATAACATAGGCACAGGCGATTGGCAAGGCAGCTAGCGATTTCATTCAAGAACAACTAAAAATGGATTATGTGTACGACTACATGTTCCATCTCTTGAGTGAGTATGCAAAGCTGTTGAAATACAAGCCAACTGTACCTCGAAAAGCAGTTGAGCTTTGTTCAGAAGCAATGGCATGCTCAGCTGAAGGACTGACAAAGAAGTTCATGTTACAATCTATGGTTGAAGGCCCCTCAGACGCGATACCTTGCAACATGCCACCTCCATATGGCCCTGCAGGTCTTCACTCTATTCTTGATAGAAAAGAAAATTCGATAAAACAAGTTGACTCGTGGGAACAGCAGTACTGGAAGAAACAACAACGAAGATTTTAGTTTTTTTTTTTCACATCTTGATCTGGAATTCCAGATTTGGCACGATTCAGAGCAGCGACAATTGTAACAACAGA